>NC_056588.1:752156-927156 GCF_018340385.1 Cyprinus carpio | reverse complement strand
ATTCTTCTTCATATTTTATAGCATATGTTTCTGAGTTAAACAAAAACCAAGTAATTGCAATGATACATAATACAACACTCGGTTAATCTTTGTAACGTAAATCTCCTCAGATGACATAGACGCCTGACAACTTTGTTGTTGTGATTAACGTAAACACGCAATTCATACTTTGCAGTCACGTGACTACCATGGATACCTGGGGCACGTTCAAGCTCACACCGGTGCGCAACGGTTTGCTACGTTTTCCGGGTTGAACGACACGTTTCCTGGAAACGGTGTGCAACGGTGTGCAACGGGTTTGAGATGCGTTTTTCTCTTGTTTGGTGGGTGTGTCAGAAATGTCGGCCCAATCAGCGGCAGCATGTATATAAACCACGCGGTATTAAAGAGACACCTCGCACAATGGGTCCTAGTAAAGTATTTTACAAATGTGTCCGCTGCAGCTCGGTATATATGCAACAATTGAAGACATTAGAAGACATGTTTGCCGTAAGAGTTTTATAGTAAAATATAGCATCTCACCATGATGATTGTAGTTGTTTATATTTTTAACTTCATTGCAAGGCAAGTTTATTTATATACCAAATTTCATACACAGTGGTAATGAAGTGCTTTACAAAAAATGAGAATGATAATTAATACAAGGTATTTAAAAATTAGAAACTAGAAATAAAATAATTTAAATTAGAATTGATTAGCTACCAGGAGATAAAATAGATGTGTTTTTCAGTCAGAATTTGGTAAGATGTTCTCTTTCATTCTGGACGGCAAGGGCAGTGACTGTAACATCGAGGGTACTTTGCAGTATTAAACAAGTATTTATATCAATATCATCAGGCTCCGAAAATTCTTTCAAAAAGAACACAGAGAATGGCCTTCTCAGCTGCCATAGTTGCAACGCTTGCGTCATCACAACAGGGTGTTCAACACGCCACCGTTTCCGTTTAAAAAACGTTTTGCAACGTTTTGTCGGGGCTGAACGCAGCCCTGGCGGGCAACAAACGCTGACAAAATGCATCCAAGTGTGCATCCAATCGCACAACAACTATCTGCCATGCAGGCGACGATTGTTTACGCATCAAAACACCAACTTTTGTATATTAAAAACTTGCAACGTCCTGGCAAGATCCTATTAATTCATACTTTGTACGTACTGTAACGTCATAAGTACTGGCTGGGAAATACCGGGAAATACACATAAATACATACAGCCAGACGGAGGTACCGTGACCTAAGCCTAGAACGCCCTCTGCTGACGTTTTATCGTAGGCTACACGGACATGCTTTTCCAAAATGTGAAACTAATGAACCAGTCTGCACACTACTATAGGCTAACTTAAAATCAGAATCAGAAATACTTTATTGATCTTTATTGATATTGATATCTCGGGGGACAATTCTTGTGTCACAATTGATATGCACATCAAGACATTTAAAGGAATATAAATAATAATAGAAGTTAGTAAATAAACAAGTAGCCCATATACATGTAAAAAGTATAAATATATGCTATAAAATATGAAGAAGAATTATAAAGGACTATGGATATGCAGCGCCTACAAGATTTACATTACTGTATTAACAGAATTGAATTGATTGTGATGAACAGTACTAGTAAATAAATAGAAGCAGAACTGCAGCAAAACTATATTACACTGAATATTAAAACAGAGAATATTGCACAGAATGTGAAGTTTTACATTGCACTACAGTACAGGGTCCAGTTTTAATAACAAAGGGTCCATGTGTCATACATTTCACTATCTTGAGGCTACGAGTTAGTATCTTGAGGCCACGAGTTAGTATCTTGAGGCCACGAGTTACTTATCTTGAGGCCACGAGTTACTTATCTTGAGGCCACGAGATAGTATCTTGAGGCCACGAGTTACTTTATCTTGAGGCCACGAGTTACGTATCTTGAGGCCCTCGAGTTACTTATCTTGAGGCCACGAGTTAGTATCTTGAGGCCACGAGTTACTTATCTTGAGGCCACGAGTTTACTTATCTTGAGGCCACGAGTTACTTATCTTGAGGCCACGAGTTAGTATCTTGAGGCCACGAGTTAGTATCTTGAGGCGCTTATCTTGAGGTACGAGTTAGTATCTTGAGGCCACGAGTTACTTATCTTGAGGCCACGAGTTAGTATCTTGAGGCCACGAGTTACTTATCTTGAGGCCACGAGTTACTTATCTTGAGGCCACGAGTTAGTATCTTGAGGCCACGAGTTAGTATCTTGAGGCCACGAGTTAGTATCTTGAGGCCACGAGTTAGTATCTTGAGAGGCCACGAGTTACTTATCTTGAGGCCACGAGTTACTTATCTTGAGGCCACGAGTTACTTATCTTGAGGCCACGAGTTAGTATCTTGAGGCCACGAGTTAGTATCTTGAGGCCACAAGTTACTTATCTTGAGGCCACGAGTTACTTATCTTGAGGCCACGAGTTAGTATCTTGAGGCCACGATTTAGTATCTTGAGGCCACGAGTTACTTATCTTGAGGCCACGAGTTACTTATCTTGAGGCCACGAGTTAGTATCTTGAGGCCATGAGTTACTTATCTTGAGGCCACGAGTTAGTATCTTGAGGCCACGAGTTACTTATCTTGAGGCCACGAGTTACTTATCTTGAGGCCACGAGTTATTATCTTGAGGCCACGAGTTAGTATCTTGAGGCCACGAGTTACTTATCTTGAGGCCACGAGTTAGTATCTTGAGGCCACGAGTTAGTATCTTGAGGCCACGAGTTACTTATCTTGAGGCCACGAGTTAGTATCTTGAGGCCACGAGTTTATTATCTTGAGGCCACGAGTTAGTATCTTATCTTGAGGCCACGAGTTAGTATCTTGAGGCCACGAGTTAGTATCTTGAGGCCACGAGTTAGTATCTTGAGGCCACGAGTTACTTATTTTGAGGCCACGAGTTAGTATCTTGAGGCCACGAGTTAGTATCTTGAGGCCATGAGTTACTTATCTTGAGGCCACGAGTTACTTATTTTGAGGCCACGAGTTACTTATCTTGAGGCCACGAGTTAGTATCTTGAGGCCACGAGTTAGTATCTTGAGGCCACGAGTTACTTATCTTGAGGCCACGAGTTAGTATCTTGAGGCCACGAGGCCACGAGTTAGTATCTTGAGGCCACGAGTTACTTATCTTGAGGCCACGAGTTACTTATCTTGAGGCCACAAGTTAGTATCTTGAGGCCACGAGTTAGTATCTTGAGGCCACGAGTTACTTATCTTGAGGCCACGAGTTAGTATCTTGAGGCCACGAGTTAGTATCTTGAGGCCACGAGTTAGTATCTTGAGGCCACGAGTTACTTATCTTGAGGCCACGAGTTAATATCTTGAGGCCACGAGTTAGTATCTTGAGGCCACGAGTTACTTATCTTGAGGCCACGAGTTAGTATCTTGAGGCCACGAGTTAGTATCTTGAGGCCACGAGTTACTTTTTTGACTGAATTCTGAATTTATTTCTTGCAATTCTGACTTTTTTCTTTATAGTAATTCTGAGTCTATATCTTGCAATTCTGAATTGCTCTTGGAAATGTGAGTGTATATCTTGCAGTTGCTTAATATAAACCCATAACTGCAGGTTTACATCTCGATATTTCACTTTTTTCTCACAATTCTGATCTTTCTTGTAATTGCAAGTTAATGTCTTATGGGTTTCTATCTTACAATTCTGAGAAAAAAAAATTATATATATATATTTTTTTTTTTTGGAAACAAGCTTCCATATACAGTAAAAACGCCAGACACAACACTACATCTATCCACCAAAGTTACTGTAATCAGTCAGTTCTGTAGACTCTCCTCTCACCGATGAATGATATGCATTTGGTGCTGATGATTCCACTCGGGAGAAGATGGAAATCATACTCTTTCTCATCCACCACCACCGTGTGACCGGCGTTATTTCCTCCCTGTGACAGAAGAGCCACATGAACCTCGTGCAGGACGGTTTGCAGTCAAAGGACACCAAAAACTTTCTTATTTTCTCCAGAAGGGAGGCCTGGAAATGTGCCTCTGAAAGCATCCAGACGGCCGGCTTGCCCTTTCCTCAGACACACTGTGTCGCACCTGATCCACCAGCGAGGCTTATTTTCCACAGGACTTGTATCGCCAGCGCCGTGGCCTTCTCACATGTCCAGTAACGCTGGGAATGTGACCCGAGCTCTGCGAAGGGCAAGGAGGAATTCTGGGACTGACATTCACTCCGATTCAGACTCGTACAGCAACACGACTGAACACGCACCAATCGTGAGGAGTATTTTATAGTCATTTTAAAAACACTGCATGTGACTAATAATAATGATACTGAGTCCAAACAGGGCTGTAAACACTCAACAGACACACAGACACAAATAGATAGATTAAGAGTGATGACACGGAATATGTAGAGAATTAAGAACTGAGCAATATCATGTTTATTGCACAGCAAACTGTTAATATCAAAATCATTTGAGAAATGTGAGATTCGGAACTACATAAATAATAATAATAAACAATTATTTATTTTTTTAAGAAGTCACCTTTATTTGTATAGTGCTTTATACAATACTGATAGTATCAAAGCAGCTTTACAGAGTCAAACCGGAAAATAGCTCGTCAGTAAAGCAAGATTGAATTATTTAAAATGTATAATAATTTTTAATTGTGAATAAAAATGTATACATCAATCAATAAATGTGTTTATTTATTCATTTTAATTATTAATAAAAATGTATAAATAAATATTTGTTTATTTATTATTTTTTATTATTAATAATAACCTATAAAAAGATATTTATTTGTTTATTTATTCATTTTTAATTATTAATAAACCCTTATAAATCAATAAATAAATATTAGTCAATTTATTCATTTTTAATTATTAATAAATCCTTATATTAATTTATAAAATACATATTATTAATAAAAATTATATAAATAACTAAATAAATATTTATGACACATGCATACTTTGCTATAATTATAGCTATGCATAATTAATACGCATAAATAAATATTTTATAAGTAATTTATTAGTATTGTTGGCAGTAGTAGTAGTGCAGCGTATTAAATTTGTTTTTATTTATGTCATTACAGAAAAAAATAATTAAGGATATTATTATCAAAATCCAGTTATAATATCAATTAGATATATTAACTAATTATTAAGATACATGTAAAATATTTATGCATTTAGTACAACCGATTATTCAAAGTCACATTCAGGCACTACATTTCATACAAAGAGTTACCGGTTATGATTTGTTATGAAGGTATTATTGTTTGACATTATATTACCTGACACCTGCACACGAGGTCAGACTCCGTCGCCAATAAATCAACAACTTTTCCTTTTCCTTCATCTCCCCACTGCGCTCCCAGCACCACCGTCACTTTGTTCCCCGAGTCGTGTCTCGCCCGTTTCTCCGCAGCTGACGGCGGGTTCGAGTAGCTCTTGTGGTCGTTCGCTGACCAGCCCGAAGACATCCTGCAGCGTCCGGAGCGGAATGAATATGATGACGGGCGGAACGGGCGGAACGGGCATAGAGCGCTTCGGAGACGGGCGGCACTGAACTTCTTAGACAGGATAAGGATAAATAATACGTATTCCGTTTTAACTATTTACTGCTTAGTAATTACTTTCCAATAATTCCAATAGTTTTTAAAGTTTATCCGCTCGGGTGTAAATTATTCAGACCGCTGCGTTAGAGCGCGCACTGTCACGTGACACCTGTTACTTTTCTCAGCGCTGGTCAGAGTTGACCAATCGCGATCGATGATGATGATTACTGGATGATAGTTTCTCAAAGCGCATTTCGTGTTGATTGCTGAGGCAGATCTTTGCGTGTGTGTCACTAACCAATCCTTGGGGTTCGTCGATTTAAACGATTGCACATGTAAGCGTACAAATGTTTCCATTAAGACAAAAAACGCCTTGATATTTAAATGCGTGAATGAAGGCTAGCCCAGAGACGCGCGCATGCGCAGACTAGAGTGCGCTTTTATTGAGTTACCAAGTCACTACTACAATGCACTATTGATCGGTTCGGCGTGTGCATGTGATGAAACATCAGCTGATACAATCAATACCCAGATAGCACACGAACATCTGCAAGAGTCATCAAGCATCTGCTCTATACAAACATCTGCTAGACGTCTTTCTATATGATTTAAAATCATAAACATCTTAAAGACATCTTCTAAACGTCTATATGACATCTGAAACGAGCACACATTAAAAAATATGACTTGCAGATGTAAATGCAGATGTTTTTGACTGATCCGGTCTCTAAGATTTTACCTGTATTTAGATTCAGAAGAGATGAGAAAGCACCATCAGTCTGTCAATCATTGTATGCGTTCAGAATTGCGAGCTTGGGATTGGCTGGCATGCATTTAGAGGCGGAGCTTACAGCTGAGGGCGTGTGCTTGAAGACGAAACAGCACGAATTAAAATTCTAATGCATTTCAAATTGAAATGAATGTGAGCTTGAGTGTTAATGAACAAACTTCAACACTGACTACACATTTTTTTTTATTATTTATATATAATTTAAAGATTTTCTTGATGAAAATACATACCAACATCAATATGAAAGTCACAGGGAATACTCAAATAAAGATACTAAACCGTCCACCTCAAGCGCAAAATATAATCCAGTCATTTTTATTACACTAATATTTTAGAGCTGGTGTAATGAACTAATACTTTTCACGGTTAATGCCAAACATCTTTAGGACATATAAAGTTTACATTCAGAGCAATATTAAGAGTTAACAGCAACTTATCTTAAAGGTTCCAGAAACAGACTGTTTAAAGGTTTTGAGAAACAGCAAAAATTCATGATTGATCATTTTTTTCTCTCCTCTATTAACCACTGTCTTATGTAAACAAAGTTTTTGTGTTATAAATGTATCTTACAGTGTGCAAATATTTAAAATAGTTTGGTCAAATCGAAAGATTTAGGATTTAAAAACACATTTCTTTAAGCCAAACTCAAACACACAGTGTATAGTGTGTATTTCTTCCTCTGCAGATGAAAGAGCGGTCAGATCTCATCCGGTCCATGGAGATCCGGTGGAATAATAGGATCACAGCAGGAACAGACTCAGCTTTTCCTTCTCCCCTTAGTTCTTCTTTTCCTAGAGCGTCCTGCAACATGAGGGGGAAAATAAAAAAAAAGAGTTTAAACTTGAGAACCAACATTTGATATATTTTTGATGTTATGTGTTTTAGGGGAAGTGTGCGGTGTATGGGTGCCGTCAGAATGAGAGTCCAAACAGTTGATAAAAACATCACAATAATCCACAGCACTCCAGTCCATCAGTTAACATCTGGAGAAGACAAAAGCTGAAACAAATCCATTAAGACATTTTCCATCTTAGAAATCATACTCTTAGAGTTCAAAAACAATCCATATGTGACCCTGGAGCACAAAACCAGTCATAAGGGTCAATTTTTCCGTAATTGAGATTTATGCATCATCTGAAAGCTGAATAAATAATCTCTCCATTGATGTGTGGTTTGTTAGGAGGACAATATTTGTCTGAGATACAACTATTTGAAAATCTGGAATCTGAGGGAGCAAAAAAAATCTAAATATTGAGAAAATCATCTTTAAAGTTGTTCAAATGAAGTTCTTAGCAATGCATATTACTAATCAAAAATGAAGTTTTGATATATTTATGGTAGGAAATTTTCAAAATATCTTCATGGAACATGATCTTTACTTAATATCCTAATGATTTTTGGCATAAAAGAAAAATCTATAATTTTGACCCATACTATGCATCTTTGGCTGTTTCTACAAATATACCTGTACTTATGACTGCTTTTGTGCTCCAGGGTCACAGATGCAATTAATTTTTTAATATCACGGCTGATATTTAGCAAATGCAAGTTCAACCTCTTAAACACCGCTGTCCAGAATAAACTGTTCTCCGTTAAACACAAACTATTTGATAATCTTTATTCTGACAGCTGCACATTTGGACTCATTTCTGAACTCTTTGCTTTGTTTATCTCTCATTCTTCACTGACAGACAGATTAAAGCCCTGTTTAATCATGACAACAACCCTGAAACATGTCAGGTCAAAGGTCACGCATCAGAATCCTCACAAACTTCTGCTCTGTCACTCATTTACAGTTATTCATCAAACATTTTGCAATGTGATTTACACTGCTTTTTACACAAATATACACTCTTCTGTTTGTGGTCAGGATGATTTTTTGGAAAAGAAATTACTTTTATTCATCAAAGATGCATTAAACTGATCAAAAGTGATCAAAAGTAGTAATTCTGTTTCAAATAAATGCTGTTCTTTTGAGCTTTCTGTTAATCAAAGAATCCTGAAAAATAAAATGCATCACAATTTTCACAAAAATATTAATGTTTCCAACATTGATAATAATCAGAAATGTTTCTTGAGCAGCAAATCATCATATTTTCATGATTTCTGAAGATCATGTGACACTGAAGACTGGAGTAATGATGCTGAAAATACAGCTGCACATCACAGAAATAAATTACAGATTAACAGATATGCAAATAGAAAACACTTATTTTAAATTATAATAATATTTCACTATTTTTACAAGTATTTTTGATCAATAAATGCAGCCTCGGTGAGCAGAAGAAACTTCTTTCTAAAACATTAAAAAAGACGCCAAACTCAAAGAGAATGGTTCTCATAATTAAGATGCTGGTTGAAACTGCAGACAGACAGAGGTCTTTTTGTTAACACAAAGAAACTGAATCAGTTATGAGACATAAATCTGATTTGTCACATGTTAAGAAATGATTCAACAGTCTCTCTTGACGGAAGAGAGGAGGTTTATTTGACAGACCGAAGACGAGAACAAACCACAGCAGATCCCCACGAGGTCAGGACGAGACAGAGGTTAATAACAGATCTGGACGACTAGTTAACACACGTGTGTGAGTAGAGAAGACTGGTTAGAGATCGATTAGGCGGCTTTGAGCGGACGTCCTGCTCGGTCCGGTTAGTTCTCTTCGGGGAGACATTTAAACCTACCTCACTGCAACACACATCCCTTTTTAGAGCGTCCATTCCCTCTGTTACCCTCCACTTCAGAGGGTCAAAGAAAAAGAGACACGCTGAAGACATGACTGACATTCATTTGATGGCTCTGTAGACATGACCTCGGCTCAGAGCGAGAGCTGATGCACTCAGGTCAGGCGTTTAACAGAATACAGAGCACAACACACACTAACAGTGTTACAGAACAGATGTTTCTGGAAGCGTCATTAGAAAACGACAACTATTGAATATTTAATAACTTGACGAGATGTCAAGAAAATGTCCAGGTCATGTTTCACCCAAAAATCTAAAAATCTAAATTTAGAACAATTAAGCCTTTTTCCCCCCAATGTAACATTGTAGAAATAAAAATTTGAATGGGATTTAAAAAAAAAAAAAAAAAGAAAAAAAAAACAAATAAAAATATATATTTGGATGGGTTGGGAAATAATAACTTGTAATATGTAAGAATTAATAAATTAAATTAAATACTGTGTGTGTGTGTATGTTTGTATATCTTGTGTAATAATATTTATATTCTATATAATGATAATTTATCATAATATTTTCCCTTTGGGACATTATAGTAAAATGAATTTGGGTTGGGGGGGATATGTAAAAATTATTAAAATAAAATAAACACTTGGCTGGTTTGAAAAAACAAAATAATAATAATAATAATAATAATAATAATAATAATATTATTATATATATATATATATTATATATATATATATATATATATATATATATATATATATATAAAATCTCACACACACACAGATACATACACACATATATACATATACATATATATATATATATATATATATATATATATATATATATATATATATATATATATATATATACATATACATATAGATATATATACATATATATATATATATATATATATACAGTATTTTTTAAAGATTTAAATGTAGTACTTGTAGTGCTTTGAACTGATTGAAGAAACAATGTAAATAACTGTGATAGAAAATTTTATAAATGTGATTTTGGAAAAGTAAGAACTTCCAGATTTTCTTTTATTACTCCTGTTTTTTAAAACTCCTATTGTCTTTTTATTTTTGGGATGAAATGTGACTCGGACATGTTTTATAATGCGTTTTCCAGAAACATCCCAGCGGCTTGACTTTAGCAAATCGATGTTAAACATTAAAATATTACGAAATAATATTTTAATAATAAATATTAGCTTTGTAAATAAAATGGTTACTGTGTTTGCAAACCAAAATATTAGCAATGCTGAAAAACATGACCTTTATTAGATATATGAATAGATTACCTTCATTACTGCCTTTTTTGTTTCTTTGTAAGAAATGTTTTTTATTCTCGGGTTTCAGGGGGGCGGGGCCTTCCGAGGGAGTGGGCGGGGCTTGTGACATCACTCCGTCGACATCATCACAGGCCTGCTGTCTTCCTGCCGACACATTAGCGTTGTCATCTGTGTGTGTGTTACTCGGCCGAAGCGGCTCGTCTTTATTCTTCACCGAGTCACAGTCACAGTCTGTATGAGCGGCGGCGGTGGATCCCGGAGTCACGTGATCGTCTGTAGACCTGACGTTATTTCCGTTGTGATTCTGGTCTGTGTTGGCTGTAGTAAGGCAGCTGGGTGACGTGTCGGCTGGTTCCTGAGGGGTTTGTGCTTGACTGAAGGCTGGAGGGTGGATCTCAGGGGACTGAAGCTCCGTCCCGTCTGAGGGAAGGCTCTCCGGTTCCCCGTTACCCGCTGAGGTCTCTTCAGCACTGGGACTGGTGCCGCAGTCTTTGGCCGGATCTCCTGGAGTAGAAACCGGGGCTGCTGGAGACGGTTCGACTGCAGATGATCCAGCTTCTTCTCCGGCAGACCTGACACTTGCTCTTGGACGAGAAGAGATCGGTTTGTTCAGAAGCAGAAGCGTGTGGAGAATAGAGATGAAGCATGAAGCAAAGCCAGCGCTCTTTTGAGGGTCTGTCGAGTTTTTAACTTACAAGATATAGACAAGTTCAGTGACAGACAGACAATGATAAATTCTGCTTATGTTGCTTCAGTTCACATGCAGCGTGCAGCTCGTGTTTGGGTAGCTGACATCAATGTCCTGCCGTGTGACATGCTCTAATTTTCCCAATATTTTACTATTTTTTTTTTCATTATTATTCATGTAGTTACTATAAATTGAGCAGTCCTTCCAATAATTAGTCGCACTGACCATCTGACATTCACTAATGAAGGTAAGTAGGTTGAGCTGATTTTTTCTGATAACAACAACAATAAAAATAATAATATACATTTTATGTTATATATCTTATATTATATTCTATATAAATAATAATAATAATAATAATAATAATAATAATAATAATAATAATATGTATTATATATGCAAATTATTACATTTGTTTTATATTGCCACAATTTATATAATATATATATATATAATATATATATATATAAAAACAATAATAATAATAATAATAAGGAACAAAATAACTATCATATATAAATTATATATATATAAATAATATTATATAATTATTGAACAAAATTATTATTATTAATAATAATAAAAAGAATAATATACATTTTATGTTATATATATATATATGTATTATATATGCAAATGATTATATTTGTTTTTATTACCATATAAAACAATAATAATGATATAATAATAATAATAATAATAATAATAATAATAATAATAATAATAAGGAAACAAAATACAACATATATATATATATATAATCATAATAATAATAATAATGAATATTATTGTCATCTCCATTGTGAACATAATATATTATTATTATAAAAAACATATTTATATTGTCTATATATATATATATATATATATATATAAAATTATGATTATTTATAACAACAACAACAATTTATTTTATATAATAAATTATTAATATTATATCTCATTATTATTAGACAAAATGAAAAATAAAAACTAAACCATTAAAAAATATTTATAAAATAAATAAAGTTTTATAAAATAATAATTTATGGTACAGTTTATTGTAATGTATTTATTGTACACAGTACTGAAAAATTAAAATACAAATATTTATGACTTAATTTTCTAAATGTCTTAATTTTCAAACGATAAACTTTTATTTTGATTGAAAACGGCAGGGTTTTAAAGCACTACTACGATTAATTGTGCAGCCCAACATAAAGCTGAATAACATTTTAAATAACCTAAAAGAAACTTTCACCATTTACAGGAAAAATCTGAAATATTGATGTTGAAAATAATAATGATGTCAACTACCCATTTGCAGTTTACAGCTTGTATTTAGTTCACACTGACATGCAGCTTTGCCAACAATGAAGCGTTTAATATGACTGGCACGTGATTGACAGCTCAGACTGGTGTGAACAACCAATCAGAAGCCGCGAAGCTGATTGGTCGAGCAGCAGCAGCAGCATGTGAGGAATCAGACTCAAATCCCAAAAGTCTAGACGCTCCGTCACACACCGCCTCTATGAGAGACTGGACACAAACACGGCTTCGGCTTCAAAGGAGTCAGAAACTCGTCAATCTTTAATAGTTTCAATAAAAGCTCTTTACATAGAGAGCAGCGCGTGAGCCAGAGACTTTTGCATTGGAGCCGCTTTAGAGCCGGACAGGCTGATGTTCTTACCGGACGCTCCCATATCTCTATGCATTTCACTAGGAGGGGTTTCCGTTTCGCACCTGGGATGAGTCTTTCTCAGATGGAAACCCTTGCGAATGTCGGCCAGGAGATGATCGATGATGCAGCCGTCGTCCTGCGGCACCGGGGCTCTGCGGACTGACAGAAAACAGGCTTCTATTAGAGATGCCAAGCCAAAAACCAGCTGCATTTTTTGGTTGCAAATACTGGAAGTGAATATATATAGTGTTCATTAACATAATTAAATAAAAACAACTTCAAGTTTACATTTACATTTAGTCATTTAGCAGAAAATGAATTAATTAAATATGAATTAATTTATTTTAATTAAAAATAGTTTTTAATATGAAATGAAATTATTTTTTTTTCATTTAAATTTATTAAATTAATATTTTAATATTAGTTAAAATGATAGTTCTTAACTTTAAATGTAACTACTTAATATTAACCTATTGTAATATTAAATAAAAATGAGTTTTTAGTTAATTAAACATTATAATAAACAACTATTTTTTAATTAAGATAACAATATTTTAATAAAAAGTTTTATCTTTATCAATGAATTAAAATTAAAACATTTCCACATTACTTTAAAATAATTTTATATTACAAATTTAACCATATAAATGTAATATTAGTTAAACATTAGTTTAATTAAAATGACTTTAATATTAAATAGTTTTTAATATTAAATGAAATTTAATATACAAATATTTTTTCATTTAAATTTATTAAATCAATATTTTAATTAGTTAAAAACGATAGTTCTTAAATAGAACAACTTTAAATTTAACTATTAATTAATATTAACATTGTAATATTAAATACAACATTTTATTTTTAGTTTATTATTTTTTAGTTTTTATTTTTATTACTATAAACGTAACTATTTTTTGTTAAAATATTGTAATCTTAAAAAGTTTTATAATTTTAAATTAAAACATTTTAATATTACTTAATTATTTTATAATATTAAAAACTACTAACTATATACATTAATATTAGGTTGATTAAAAGGACTTTAATTTTAAGTTATTGTAATATTAAATATACTACTTTTAACTAAAAATGACTACTTATTAAATGACTTAAACCATTTATTGTTTAATTAAAAACTTTAATATTACACTTAAAATAAAGTATAATGACTGTTTTAATATTAATTAGAAAACATTAGTTTATTTAAAAAAAAAAGACATCAATAATAATCAATGACTAATCAATATTAAAATTGTGTTTTTTAATGACCTAATAAAAAACTTATTTTATTTTTTTTTTATATTTTTTTATTATTTATTAAAATTTTTTTTTTTTTTTTTTTTTTTGTGTATTTTATTTTGTTATAGTTTTAAATATTTTTTTTTTATTTTAAATGTGTTTAAAATCACTATATTTTAATATTAATAAGAAACCATTCGTTTTTATTTAAAACAACTTTAATAATAAGCATTACTTAACATTAAAATATTTTACTGTTAGTTAAAGGTTTTAATATTAAAAACATTTTTATTCTAACTTTAACACCTTTATATTAATTAAAAAAAATAGTTTTTAATTAAAAAAGACAATATTAAATTAATATTAAAATACTGTAATATTACATCAAAACATTAGTTTTTAAATAAATTAAACATTACTATTAACTACCATTTTAATTAAAAAAAACTCTTTAATATTGAACTTAATGAATGTGAAAATATTGTAATATTAAAATGTTAAATAATGTTAAAAACAACTCATTAACTATATTTAATATTTTATTATTAATTACAAAAGTTTTAAAATGCTTTAAAATGACTTTAATATGAACTATTAAATTATATTCAAATAATTTTATATTAATGAAAAACATTTAAACAGTTTTTAGTTGATCACCGATGCAGCTATTTTTCTGACTGAGAACAGAATCGGTTAGTGATGTGAAATGAAAACTGGAAATACTGGAAGTGAATACAACATCTGATTCTGCTTCATGAACATCTGTATTCTTCAGCGAATTGAAACCCAAGTTAAGGACAGGAATAGTTTGTTACGACTCACTTATCTTTCCATCTTCTCCCTTCTGTCTCTTGGATTCTTCCTCCTGC
Source organism: Cyprinus carpio (assembly GCF_018340385.1). Classification (NCBI taxonomy): domain Eukaryota; kingdom Metazoa; phylum Chordata; class Actinopteri; order Cypriniformes; family Cyprinidae; genus Cyprinus; species Cyprinus carpio. Next base: position 912,369 of record NC_056588.1, on the reverse strand, counting down.
AGCTGTTGCTTTCTTTTCTCGGCTTTAGCCGCTTGTTCTTTACGGATCTTGTTTTCCTGCAGAAACGAACCACATTTCCTGACCTCTGTGACACGAACACCACTCATCAGTGTTATTTTCTTATTAATAATATGCCGTTATCGTTTTTATTTATTTTATTTTAGAATTTCAAAATATTTTTGTGTTTTTGTCATTTTTATTACTATTCTATTTTATTTATATTACGTCCATTTAATTTTTTATTTCAGTTTTAGTTATTTTAATACTTCAACTTAAATATAATGTAAAGTCACTTTTCTTATATTTTCTGTTAACGATAACCATGCATGGACTGCCATTCATGCAATAATAACTTGATTTTCATATTTCCTGAAGAAAGAAAAATGCTATACAGCTGCTGAAGTGTTCTAAGTAATTTTGAACTAAAAATGACTTTGATATTAACTTTTAATTAGCATAAAAATATTTTAAAATAAAAAAGGTTAGTTTTTAACATTAAAAACAACTAATTTTAACTATTAACTATATTTTTATATTTAAAAAGTAACTATTTATATTACATTTTTAAATATTAAAATAGTTTTTAATACTAAAAACAACTAATAATATAATTATTTTAATATTATATTATCTTATTTTAATATCAGTTTAATTAAAATGACTATTACTATTACATTTTAATAGTAAAAACAACTTCAATATTAACTAGTTATTTAATACTATTTTTATTTTAATATGATTATTTAATACTATTTTAATATCAATTAAATTATTAATTAGCAGTCTTTAGTTAAAGTGACTAATAACTAACTATTAATCAATAAAAAAATGAAAATAATTTACTAATTTAAATTTTTTTAATAAAAACAACTTTAGTATTAATTATAAGTAATTTTTATATTAATTAAAAAAACATTTAAGTAATTAAAAACAACTATTAACTTAATTTAAAAGCATAAAAAAACTTTAATATTAAATATTGCCATTAAAAACATTAGTTTTTAATATTAAAAGCAACTTTAATATTACTAAACTATTAATATTAAAATATTTTAATATCAATAAAATATTTGTTTAATATTAAAAACAACTTTACTATAATTAATAATATTAAACGATTTTAAAATCAATGAAAAATGTGTTTAATTAATATTATATTATACTATAAATGCATCTCACTTGTTGGTTCAGGTCGAGGGTTTAAAAGCATCCTCATCTGACCCTAAACCTTCATGAACCCAATATAATGAGATTATTCTGCGTATAGTAACGGCTCACAGACCTTCAGGGCTTTGAGGAAGAGCTGGTTGAAGGTTTTGATGTTGCTGAAGAGCTCGTCGAGCGAGAACTGAGCCACGTCTTCACACAGATACTGAGCCAGATCACCCTTTCTGTTGTTCACGTTAGTGAAACGCTCGTCTAGAGCTTCACACATTGTCAGGTTCTTCTGCACAAACACCACAGGAACATTCAAGAACAACAGCACAGCTGGAAAGAGAAACGCTCTTCAGATTAAACACGCGTTTGTACCTCGATGAGCCCTGAGAACTGCTGCTTGACGTCCTCGAGTGACGAAGAGACCTTCTTCTCCGCGTCTCTCAGCCTCTTCAGAAGCTGACTGGTTTCGGCTTGAATCGATTCCAGATTCACACTGAAAGAATAACAAAATATATCAAGACAGTATCGTACTGTGCGTTAAATCTAAGATACTAAAAGTAATTTTTGGTGAGAGATCCGCATAGCTGCTAATATCCATCATTTAAACGGCTCGACTGAAAAACTGGTAAAGCAGTAATATTGTGAAATATTTTTACTATTTAAAATGACTGCTTTCTATTTAAATATACATTAAACTGTAATTTATTTCTGTGATGCGCAGCTGTATTTTCAGCATCATTACTCCAGTCTTCAGTGTCACATGATCTTCAGAAATCATTCTAATATCATGATTTGCTGCTCAAGAAATATTTATGTTGAAAATAGCTAAGTAGAATTATTTCAGGTTTCTTTGATGAAAAGAAAGTTCAGAAAAACAGTATTTATCTAAAATACAATTATTTTATAACATTATAATGTCTTTATCATCACTTTTCTTCATTTTTTTAGAGCATTTTTTTATATAAGTGTTTTTTTTTATATTTTCTTTTTCTTTCCCCCCCAAAAAAAAAAAAAAATGATACTGACTCCAAGATTTTGAATGGTAGAGTGTATAATACTACAGAAGCTTTTTATTTCAGATAAATGCTGATCTTTGGATCTTTCTGTTCTAAGAATCCTGAAAAAAATGGGTTTGTTTTATTTTTTGTTTTACCCGGCTGCTTTCTCACAGGCCTCGATGTCGTCTGGAAGCTTCAGCAGCTCTGGATGGTTTAATTCAGCTTCCTGGACCAGAAGAACCACAGACATTCACCACTAATCACAGAGAAAGCAGAGTTTAACTGGAGTTATTCCCCAAAATAAAATTTACCCGCTCTCATGTCATTCTGACCTCACATAAGAAGGAGAGACACAAAAACAGGATCAAAGAACATGGAATAAAAGCGCTTGAGTCATAGGAACTACATTTATGGTGCTTTTCGGTCTTTTTTTCGGCGCTTGAAAGTATAATCATCATCCAACAGTGGCTCTGAGATGATATAAACAAATACAAACATCAAATAATAATTTTAACATAAAAAAACAGTTTTTACTTAAAATGAATTATCTTATTAATTAATTACTTTAATATTAAAACAACTTAATATTTACTAATTGATTTAAAAAAAACTAAAACATTCATTTTTAATTAAAATAAATATTGCCGATTTAAATATTTTAATATTAAAAATATATTTTTTATAACTATAATATTTGTAATTTTAATTAAAAAAATTATTTTAATATTAAAAACAACTTAATATTAACTGATTTTTTTTTAAATAATATTAACTAAAAACATTTTTTAATAAAAATGACTATTGCCTATAAAAATTTTATATATATAATATATATATATATATATATATATATATATATATATATATATATATATATATATATATATATATATATATAAAAAACTTTATTTTTATATAACTATAATATTTGAAATTAATATTAAGTAAAAACACATTTTCATTAAAAATGACTTGAAATTGACATAATATTAAAATATTTTAATATCAATCAAAAATGTATTTTATTCTGAGATTCTGTTTGTTATCTTTATATCGTCATACATGGCTGGAACAACATGATAAAATAAAGTAAATAGTGACAAAACAAGATTTTTGGGTGAACTTACACTGAAATTACAAATATAAACCAATACCAACTAATATAGTTTTAGTTATTTTAGCTCTTCAACAAACTAAACAAAAATGGGAAATCTTGCCTTGTTTATTTTACTTCAAATAATGTTTTTTTTATGGTTTTAGTTTTCTTTGAATTGTTTTCTTAGTTAAGTTTAAATTTATTTAGTTTTAGTTATTTTAGTACTTCAGCTGAACCTAATTGAAAACGAGAAATTTTTACTAGGCAACTAACAAATATTTTATTTTACTGAGTTAACGTTTATTTTATTTTGAATAATAATATTTAAAAAAAATTATGATATTAGTTTTGATTTTAGTTAACAATAATATCCAAGGTGAGACTTATAATAATAATCTTTTAATTCCTTCTTATATATATATATATATATATATATAATACTGTAGAATGGATCTATACCTCCAGGATGTGATGTAAGAGCGTGATGCGGCTCTTGTTTGCTTTGGTTTCAGTGAGTTTCAGCAGGGAACTTATCTTGAATCCCTCAGCGTTTCCTGTGTGGCTTCCCTGGCAAAAAGGAAAAATTCTCAAAATGAGGAACTAAAACACTGCAAACACAGAAAACAGAGCAAGTATCCAGGGTGATTTGGAGACCAACAAATTTAATCAGATGCAGGCGATCACTAATGCATAGCCACAATCAACATTAATATGAATAAAATCAAAGTAACAGGAAAAACAGAGCAATAGTAGTTGCTGGATATTGGTAAGGACATGTTATAGCATCTCTACTAAACTCTACACCCTTGATGAAGATCAAACTCATTGAGATTTTCTTACATAGTTGAGAAAGTTTCCAACATCAAGGATTAGTTTGCAGAAACTGGGCAGCAGTGAACTTTTCCTGAGATCTGCGGGAGACACACACTTCAAAGAGTTATTAAAATGTAATTTTTTTGTGCATTTATTTATTAATTCTGAAAAAAAGAAATACTGTGCATTAAACAATAATCTGTGGAAAACATTAACAAATGCACTGATGACTGCAAATGTTGCGTTTTGTGAACGTTTTTTTCCCAGTATGTGAATTTTCCTTAATTTGCAAAACTTACATTTTTAGAAATAATATAAACAAATTTAACAAATGAAATAAAACACACAAACAAAATACATAAAATAAACAAACAAATAAAATACATAAAACAAAATAATACACAAACACCACTAATAAACAAACTAAATAAAAACAAAATATAAAACAATAATAAAACACAACAAAATAAAATACACAACACAAAAACAAACAAACTAATGAACCTAATAAATACATGGATAAAATAAATAAACTAAATAAATACACAAACAAAAAATATTATCAATCAATAAATTCAAAAATAAAATATTAAATAAACACATTTGAAGTTTAAATTAAGTTTAAACTTCTTTTTAAACTTGTTTTATAATGTGGGATGTTTTTAAAACTTTTTTTGGGAGATTGAAGCAAAATCTCACATGTAAACATGGTGCAAGAGAATCTCATTGAATGTTTCAAATTTCAAGATGTTAATTTAAACTGCCGTTACACTTTGTGCTGCTGCAGATTTTTAAGAGCAGAACGGTTTTAAACAGCAGCGGTCAGGTTGTACTCACTCTCACAGGCCGTCTCCACCAGCTTCACCTTCGGCTTCAGGATATCAAGCACAGACAGCGCTTCCTCACACAGCAACATGCATTCAATCCTCAGCTGGTAACTGATGACAGACGAAACACAAACTAATAACTGCCTTATGCACCTACAGTATTAGAAGAACAATGTGTGGATATGGGGTTTAATGACACTTTACCAGGGTACAGCCAGCAGTAAGATGTAAAAGCGATCCACGCTGGCCAGTTTGTCCAAATCTCCTTGAAAGGACTTTAAGTTGTCAACCTGGAGAAGTTAAACGCAAAACACTCAACTATCCATAACCAGGATTATGAAGACCCTGAGTCTCCTGATCCTATTGGAGCAGAGCGTGGAAGATTTTGATTGGTTGATTTGATTGGTTGAAATTGGGGGCTCGTCCGGGATATGAAATTTTATGTTATGACCAGCTTGTTTAAGGTTGCAACATTAAAGAAGGAGCAGACAACAAAGTCTAATCAAAGCAAATTGCCCTTTAAAACCCCCAGATTTCTGTTTATTGTCACTATTAATTGTTGTTGAAATAGTTTAATTTAATAAAACAATCGTAACATAAAATTGGGGGCTCGTCCGGGTTATTCAATTTTATGTTACGACCCGCTCGTTTAAGGTTGTAACATTAAAGAGGGATCAGACAAAATCTAATCAAAGCAGATTGTTTTATTAAATGCTAAAAGAAACAACTAGAAAAGAGTCAGAAAGAGCCACTCCTGAGAGAACTATCCCACAGTGAGTGCCTACCCCAAACACCACATTACACTCTTAAATACTCAAACTAATGATTAATTAACAGGTCGACAACCAATCGAAATCTTCCACACTCTGCTCCAATAGGATCAGGAGACTCAGGGTCGTCACAAGAATAGACTGCAGATTTACTCTGATGCACGTCAAAAAGACAGAAAACATCAATGCTGAGTCTCGTTTTTTATTTGCATCAAGGTCTATGAATAGGAGATACTTGTGAATGCTCATATTTTATTGGGAAGTACCTCATGTTTTTCAGGAAGGAGTTTCAGAAGCTGTTTCAGGGACTCAACGTCAAATTTGGAACAATCTCCTTTCTGCACCATCGACACAAACTCTTCATTTGAGCTGTTTGTGAGTGAAGCAAACAAATAATCTTAAACATCTTTCCACGATATTGCCAGGATCCTGCCCTGACAGTCTTGTCTCTGTTCAATGTTTCTTTGTTTGTTTTGTGTCTGAACAAATGGCACTGTCTCTGTTAGCCATGTGCTTCTCTTTTCCCACCTCATTGTTTCCCTTGGTCACATCCCTTTGTCTAGTCCTCGTTTATTTGAATGTGTTCACCTGATCCTCATGTGCTTTGCTCCTTTATATTGTGTCCTTTCCCCTTGTGTCTGGGCTGGTTTGTTTTGTAGTGTTTTCCTGTTCTTTGTCTGGAAGTTGTCCTTTGATCTTGCTCTAGTGATTTTTTATTATCTTCTATCCAGTAATATTGTATCCTTGTTTCTATTTTGTTTTCTCTAGTCCGGTCTTGATCTAGTTTTTGACTTTGTGCATTCTAGTCTAGTTTAGGTTCTCCTCCTATTTAGTATTTTATCTTCTTTTTGTTTTTTGCAGTTCCAGTTCCTTTTTGGATCTTAGCTATTTTTTTTATTTTTTTTTTTACTTTTTAATTATTCTTTGGCTAGATTTGGTTATTCTTTGCCTTTTTAACTGTCTTTTGCCATTGCTCCAATCTATTTTTGTTTTCTTATTTGTTTTTGCATTTTGTCTGTCTTGTTGTATTGTCTTGAGTCTCGTCTTGTTTTTTATCGTGTTTGGTCCTGTCCTGTATCCAGTGTTCCCTGGCTACTGACCACTACTGCCTGGCAGCAGCTCTCTAATGGCTCGTTTCTACTTAGTGGTACGGTTCGGTACAATACAGTACGGTATCCAATTACTTCCATTTCCACTGTCAGAAGTTGTGAATGGTACCAAAATAGCGAACCATACCACTTTTTTGGTACCCTTCTGTTGGGGTGCCTAGAAGAGGAAAGGCCACCAAAAGGGTGGAGCTAAACTCACTGCAGAATGTTGATTGGTTGACTAGTGAATCGTCACTTTTGCGTGATACAAGGGGATAAAGTCCTTCACTCGTTCTGTTTTGCTGTCCATGACTGTTGGGCTTATTTTCATCAGAGTGCACAAACACACAAAAAAATATAACCATGTAGGGTTGACCCCGAATAGTTGACGATTGGATGCTTCAATAGGAGAAGCACGATTCGACTAACAATCTCAGAGTCGAATATTCACAGGGGTTTTATGATCATGCCCTTTTGGCTATATGGGGGTGCTCAAATGTCTGATTTCACATAGAACTAATGGTTTTCTCCCAATAAGTTAATATACAGCCTATTAAAATTCTGTAAATAAGAATCTGAAAAGAAAGCAGCTTCTAATAAATATTTTAACGTGCGAGAATAAATCCAACGAACCCTATAGATTTAAGTTTCACTTTCCATAATCTGTGGCTGACAGATAAGCATCTTGGCGGCAGGGATTTAAAACTTTAACAAGACTCACAGGCAGAGTGAAAGACACTAAGATTTGTTAGATCAGGTAGGGTACAAGTGATTTCAAAACATTTCAGCCAGTTTATATATATATATCATGTATATATTATTTATCTTATAAATCTATCTTGTAAAGTGCTTCATTGTAGTATACAGTGATTATCTCTTCAGTGCGCAGCGCGAACAGGACAAACAATGCATAATATTTATAACTATGACTGGGAATGTCATATACAGAATTATAATGAGAACACTATTATAATAAAACTTTGTGAATCGTTAGAGTTTAGTTGCTGTGTTTGTGCACATTGTTGCGTGAAGAACGCGTCCACAAAAGAACTTAATTCGGAGCCGCACAGACACGTTCACTTCTTTATTTGGGGCATTTTGTGCAGATAGCCTTTAAGTTGTAATATTAACGTTATGTTGTATAAATAAAGTGTATTCTATATGAGATAAACGATGAGTTAAATCTCATTGATTAAAAAATCTGCTGCTTCATTCTACTGGTCAACTTTAGCGCATGCAGCTCAAAATAGAAATGCAGAATATTAATAACATCTGTCATATACATAATGTTTTAATGAGAGCTCTATTGTAAAAAAAGTTGTGAATTCTTAAGGTTTGCTGATGTTTAATGTTGACTACCTTTTAATCCAAACATAAAACATTATTTACCCCGTTTGTATCTGTGAGCCGTCCGTTACATACATTCCCTGTGTTAACGTAATTATGACTGTCGAATGTCTGACTTGACTCTTGGTAATATATTTTGCCCCGCCTCCAAAACACTGTTCGACTATCATTCGAATATCGGCAAGATTAAAAAATTCCAATTCGACTATGAAAATCCTTAGTCAGGGACACCCCTATAACCGTGTATTTTATAATTTTATATTTTCACACAGGTTTTACTATAGCCGTTTCTCAATATGCATTCTTGTGGACTTGTGAAACGTCATTGCAAAAATACTTTCAGCGTAATTTTCAAAATATTACTGTTATTGTGTCATGAAACTGTTTTAAGAGTTTTTCAGGTGAGAATGTAATTGTTTAAAACTCAAATCTGTGGTTTATTTATAAAGATAGCACCTACTTGAAAATTTGCTATGCTAATTACCGAGCTCCAGGCGATCAGCGGGTGCTCAGTGCTCATGTATCCGCCGAGAGCAGCCTTAACTCGGCTAGTCCTTCTGACATTTGCCGCTGGCTCTGATGTCTTTGTAGTGATTAAACATGAGATATAATTTGTTTGGGGTTGGCTTTAATTAACAGGCATTCGTGGTCTCATGAATCTATTATTTATTCCTGGTCATATCGTTTTGGCTGAACACAAAGTTTAACTCTATATATTCATTTTGAACTTTACCATAGTACAGCACTGACTTTGTATCATAAGTTTGACTGAATTGTTTGCTTTTCTCTTTATTTCCTCTTATATAAGCCTCTTATACTTATATAATGGCTATTATTGTTCATTAAAACTGACATTTAACAAAAATAGGCAGAGTTGTGCTTATATTGTCACGCTTTATTGTCGATCGCTACTTTCCGACATACACCACAATAGTACTGTACTGTACCGTACCGCTCAGTGGAAACCAGCCATAACACTCAAGTATCTAGCATTCCTTGCAGAACCCTGACAGATGTCACAAACACACACTAAGCAATCCAAAACGTATGATCTTACCACTTGAACTGCTTCAGAAAGATATTCAGGTTCAGATTCTTCTTGGGGTCAATGAAGGAAATCTGAGAAATAGGAGAAAAATCGCTGAATGTTCATCAAATTTAAATTGACCCCATTTTTTTTGTACATGTACCTGCTCTTATTGTGAGTGATTTATGAATGAATGAACCACTTTGACCAAGTGTTAATATTTCAATAATTTACCAACACATTCATGGTTCTCTGCTGGTTAGTGGTCAAATGATATGCAGGTAAACAAATAACATTTCAGTAATAAAGTATTTTAAAATAATTGTTTAAAATAAAACAATTTATTTGAATTTTACATTTTTAAATTAGAAACTTTTAATTAACATTTTTAACTAAAAATATTTCAGTAAGTTTAAGTGTTCGATTTTTTATTTTTAAATAACTGATTTGAATTACATTTAATTAGAAGTTTTTAATTAACATTTAACTAAATAAAATATTTCAGTAAGTAAAAAAAAGTTTATTTTTTATATTTTATTTAGAAGCTTTTAATTAACTCAAATAAATATTTCAGTAAGTGTTCAAAATATTTTAGTAAGTGGTTTAAGATTTTTATTTTTATTTTAAAATGATTTATTTTCATTTTAAATTTTTATTTAATTATAAGCTGTTAAACAAGCTTTTAATCAACTCTTTAAATTATTTCAGTAAGTGCTCAAAGTATTGTATTTTACTTAGACTTTTGTATTTAAAAAAATAAATAAATAAATAATAATAAAAAATAATAAATAAATAAATAAATAAATAAATAAATTAATATATATATTTTACATTTTTATTTATTAGCTTTTAAGCAACTCTTACACAACAAACATTTCAGTGAGTATTCAAAATATTTTTACTTTAGTTTTTTATCTTTTTAATTATTTTTTTTTTTTTTTTTTTTTTATTTTTAAATTAGATTAATTCAGTAAATAGCAGATTTTTGTATTAAAATAATTTCTTTTTTTTTTTACATTTAATTATTAGTTTAATTCTTTTAATCAAATCCTGCTATAAAAGCATAAATGTGTTTTTATAATCTTAAATTGATCAGTCCCTTAAATCATCAGTCCCTCTTATTTTTCACAATCTAATCAGTTTCTAATTAAAAAATCCAGTCATGCTTGATGTTTCTTTCTTCTCATTGAAAATCAGTTCATTAATTCCCTGGGAGTCGAACCCATGACCTTGCCATTGCGAGCGCCATGATTCTGAGTTTGAGTTACAGGAACGCTCTCAAAGTTCAATGTTGAAATTTAATCTGTGAGTGATTATATATGTATCTCATACCTCCTTGGGCTCTTTCTTGAGCGGCGCGGCGGGGCTCTTGTCTTTGGCTTCAGTCACTGGCAGACAGAAGAGCTGCTCGATGCTGCTGTAATTGGGCTCCAGCGGTGAATCGGTCGAGACGGAAGCCCACATTGAAGGACCATCTATGAGAAAACCACACAATGTATTTGCACACAAAAATGCAAGCGCTGATAGAAAGCATAACTTCCAGTCTGATTTAACAAACAATTCTGAGATTCAGTTCTGTTTGAGGCACTTGGCAATGAAATTATCCATGAGCAGAAACAAATATTCTGAAATAATCATACTTTTGGACAGACAGAAATTCAAATTAAAACCTACATATATTTTTGGTAATTTGACATTACTTTCTCAACTTGTTTATCATGCTTGATGTTTAAAAAAAAAAAAAAAAAAAAAAAAAAAAAAGTTTAATTTAAAAAAAAAAAAAAAAAAAAAAAAGTTTAATTTACTTTTATTTTTTGTTGTGGTTATTTTCTAAATAATAAATTTTAAGGTTAAGAGGAATTCTTGATCAGGCTTTATACTGATCAAAGATCTGGCTATTAGCAGTGTTATTGAAGTTCTTTTAGTACATTAACTTAAGCTAAACAAAAATAAGAAATGTTGCCTTTGCAACGAGCTGAAATAAAAGGGTAACATGTTTGATATTTTATTTTGTTTATATTTTGAATTAGGATTTATTTTTATATTTTGATTTTATTTTAATTTTAGTTAAAGTTTTAGTAATTTTGTCATGTTTGACCCTTTTATTAATTTATCTATTTATTTATTTTTTAATATCAATATACTTGCAACGAGCTGAAATAATGTTTACTTTTTGTTAATATTTTGAATTAGATTTTAGGTTTTCATTTTTATTTAAATAAAAGTTTTAGTATGTGTCACTTTTATTACTTTATTTTTTTTATTTGTATTTTTTAATATCTATATATTTGCAACTAGCTGACTTTTTGTATATGAATTGTTAATATTTTTAATCAGATTTTTATATTTTCTGTTTTCATTTTAATTTAAGTTAAAGTTTTAGTAATTTTGTCATGTTTGTCACTTTATTTAATTTTTTTTAATTTTGTAAATGTCTATATACACTTGCAACTAACTGAAATAAAATCTCTGCATTTTTGCATTTAATTTTTGTTAATATTTTGAATTAGATTTCATTTTTATATACATTTTATAATGTTTTAATTTTGTGTTTGTCATTGTTTTATTAGTATTTGTTTTTAATAAGTTTTTGCAAATAAATTTAAAAAAAAATTCTATTAATGTTATTTTATTTCAAGTAATGATTTTAGCTTTGGTTAACGATATTAGTCCTGGCTATTACATTTCATATTTACATTTTTAAGCATTTGGTACAGAGAGAGCTCTGCATTTTCTCAGCTCATGCGTTCTCTAGGAATCAAAGCGTCGTGTCGTTAGTGTTCCTCACGGATCTCACCAGTGATGGCTCTGGAGTTCAGCTTCTGCCAGTTGAGTTTCTTCATCCTGAGTGTGGGATACCGACCGCTCCCCACCGGCACGGAGTAACTCTGGCCAACCGGATGAAACGTCCGGGCCACGATCACATCACCTTCTCCTGGAGGAGGAGGAGGAGGAGGTGCACCCATGCAAGGTAAAGGTGGAGGCGGTGGAGGACCAGCAGAACCCATTCCTGGTAAAGGAGGAGGTGGAGGAGGCATTGCTGCTCCTGGTAAAGGAGGAGGTGGTGGAGGTGCAGGAGGAGGTCCAGCTCCTGTTTTGAGAGGCGCTGCTGAGAAGGGAGGAGGAGGAGGAGGAGGAGGAGGAGGAGGAGGTCCGATCTTTGTGGAGTTGCGCGGAGGTTCCTGGCTTTTGGTTGATCTGCAGGAACTCTCCAGTTTCTCGTCTGTGGTCTCCGTCTGAACGGCTTGATTCTTTCTTCTGGACTCATAACCGTTGACCTCAAAAGAGCCTTTGGACGATTCCTTAGAGAAGACGAGACGCTGCAGGATCTTCTCACACGAGTCCATCTCAGCTGAACCCACAGAGAGAGAGAGAGAGAGAAACATTTCATCAATGCATTAAAGAAAATATCCATAGGGCAAAAAAAGCACAAAAAAGAAATAAAAGGTAAGCAAATAAGCGACTAAATATAAGTGAACAAGTAAATAAAATGAAAATAAATATTTACTTATTTATCTGCTTATTTACTTAAGAAGATAATGTTAATACATATGCATGTAAAAAAGTCAATATTTTAGTCAGCAAACAAGTGAAAAATAGCAAATGAGCAATTAAATGTACACTGTAAGTAAAGAAATATGCAAATAAATAAGCAAGTAAATATATATATATTATGTATATGTATTTACAGACTTGATTATTTCCTTAAGTAAATAAGCAAGTAAATAGTTAAATAACCAATTAAGAAGCCAGTGAATAAATAAGCAGGTAAATAAGTATATAAACAAAAAATATTAAGCAAAATTAATACATGTAAATAAGCAAATAGGTAAAGTTAAAAATACATAAAAATAAATAAGCAATTAAATGCATAACAAGTAAATTTAGCAAGTAAATATACAAGTTAATAAGCAAGAAAATAAATAAATAAGCAGGTGACTGAAAAAGTAAATGAGTGAAAGAAAAAAAAAAAAAAAAAAAAAACCACACACACCAACATGTAAATAAGCAGTACTTAGCAAGCCTCTTTTGCTCACCAAGCCTGCATTTATTTGATCAGAAATATGGCAGAAGCAGTAATATTCTGAAATATTTTTACTATTTAAAATAACTGCTTTCTATTTGAATTTCTGTTAAACTGTAATTTATATCTGTGATGTGCAGCTGTATTTTCAGCATCATTACTCCAGTCTTCAGTGTCACATGATCTTCAGAAATCATTCTAATATGATGATTTGCTGCTCAAGAAACATTTCTGATTATCATTATTATTTATATTTAAAATAGTTGAGTAAATTTTGTTTAGGATTCTTTGATTAATAGAAAGATCCAAAGATCAGCATTTATCTGAAATAAAAAGCTTTTGTAACATTATACACTCTACCATTCAAAAGCTTGGAGTCAGAATACATCAAATATCAAAGAAACCTGAAAAATTCTACTCAGCTGTTTTCAACATTGATAATAATCAGAAATATTTCTTGAGCAGCAAATCATCATATAAGAATGATTTCTGAAGATCATGACACTGAAGACTGGAGTAATGATGCTGAAAATACAGCTGCACATCACAGAAATAAATTACAGTTTAACAGATATTCACATAGAAAACAGTTATTTTAAATAGTACAAATATTTCAGAATATCACTGCTTCTGCTGTATTTCTGATCAAAAAAAGGCAGGCTTGATGAGCAGAAGAGACTCCTTAATCCAGATTACATGCAATCAGTAACTTCCCAGCTCGGCAAATGGGTCAGTATTTCCAAACAGAGTCATTTCCATGAGGAAAAGGCACATGGCAGCTGATCAGAGAGAAACTCACAGCTCTGAGCGATCAGTATGGCTCGGTTAGCGAGCGCCTCCAGCGCCTGCCAGATATCCACTCGCTCGGGACCCAGCAGCAGCAGCGCCTGCAAGATGGACAACAGCTGCAGAGACGACGGGAAGCTGCTCACCTGCAAACACACGACGCAGCTCAAGCTACCAGACACCACACGAGCCAAAGAAACTGATCTGTAAGAGGAGCGCCGCTTGCCTTGTTAAACAGAGACGTGAAGACTTCCTGATGGTTGCTCATGTCAATTCCTCCATAGAGCCTCAGGAGCTCGTCCTCATCCTCAGCCATGGCCTCTTCAAACGCCTCACACTGGATGATCAAGTCTTCATCATCCTCTTCTCTAAAACACACATGCACTGTGATGCACTTTGAGATTTATTCACTTGCTCAGTGTGCACTTCTGCTTCTGAAAACTCACCTTAACTTCGTCAGCAGATGAAGCAGCTGTAATCCTGGCGGACACAAATAAGCGTAAAGTCCATGAATACACACAAAAACATCTAGAGCTCTGTCCGTTGTGTTAAAGCACAAAACAGGAGGCGTGTGCTGGTGTGACAAACAGGTGAACGCAATTAAGACTTGATCAATTCTGTTTGCAGTTGCATACTATACATACTACTCATACTAGATCTGAAGTATGCAATATCGTGCACAGCTTTGATGATTTACTAAACTGATCCAAGTGTGAAATATTTTAGTATCATTGAGATACTATGATAGTTTTTTTAGGACTGTATTTGGAATGAAGGGCTGTGTTCTAAATAGCATACTTGCATGCAACTCATACTATTTCTGCAAATACTTATATTGTGCACGATAGGTTGCACTCCCAGATGATTTATTAAATTGATCAAAATGTGTAAAACACAGTAAGAAACAACAGTTTTAAGCATTTCTTTTTTAGCAAACTGCAATTTAGATAAAAAAATAACCACATTTAACATTAAGTTAAAGGATACTACTGTCTCTAAGATTGTGTACTGCATGCTGTTCCACATGTTATTTTTAATAAAAAGCAGGCAACATTCATTGTACAGTGCACACTATGCTGTATGTAGTACGCTAGTATTCTGTAAGGACTGTATTTGAATAAAAGGCTGTATTCTAAATAGCATGCTTGCATGCTACTCATACTATTTTTGCAGTATGCAATATGTATATTGTGCACATAAGGGTTGCATTCCCATAAGATTTATTAAATTAATCAAAATGTGCAATATACAGTAAGAAACAACAGTATTTCAAATTTTTCTGCACTCGTTATTATTCAGACTGCAACTTAAATAAAAATAACTACATTTATTTTCAGACAAATAACTCTAAAGCACTCTACGGTCTCAAAGGTTGCATATTCCATGCTGATTCACATGCTATTTTTAATAAATAACAGGCAACATTCTGTGTACACTGCGCAGTAAGTAGTACACTAGTATTCTATATTCCATGCTAAGGGTGATTTGGATTAGTAGTATTTCTTCCATACTACTCACACTATTTTCGCATACCACTCACACTGTGCAGTATGCAGTAAGCAGTATGCTAGTATTGTACAAGTGCTGCGTTTGGAATAAGGGCTATGTTCTAAACAGCATACTTGCATACTACTTATACTTTTACGCTAATATTCTACATTCCATGCTAAGGGCTGTTTGGATTAAAGACTGTGTTCAAATAGCATTCTTCCATACTACTCACACTGTGTAGTATGCAGTAAGTAGTATGCTAGTATTCTACAAGAGTTGCGTTTGGAATAAGGGTTGTGTTCTAAACAGCATACTTGCATACTACTTATCTTTTACGGTAGTATTCTATATTCTATATGTAGTATCTAGGTTTAGTTGAACGTACCGATGAACTCCTGGCGCATCTTGTTTCTCTGGCGCAGGTCGTCTGCGCTGAAGATCAGGGCGTTTATGACGCTCAGAAGAGTCACCATGTAAGGCACGTTATCAGTGGACTGGAGTTCATTCATAATCACACTGAATCGATACTGCTGCATCTTCACAGACTGTTAGACAAACACAGCATTGTCTCACATCATGTCATGCATACTTCAATTATATTATTATTATATTTTTGACATTTTAACATGGTTATCCTTAAACCTTCCTTTCGAATCCCCATGTTAAAGCTAACACCATTGCTCCAAAAGAAAACCATCATTTCCTGGTATTGAGACTTTGTTGGTTGTATGAGTCTTAAAAACACAATAACTGTCCGATTGAAAATATGCATGCACAAATTGTCTCCAGTTAATCTGAAGTTCAGTTAAAACACCATGATTAACATAGTAATACATAATCCACTCACCCTGGATATATGATTTTTTTTAGGATTTTTATCTTGTTTACCAGTACAAATATAAACATTCTTAAGTCAATATAAATTTATTAAGAGGCAAAAAGACTGAAGATATTAAGACTTGTTTAAAGAAGAAAAGAAAAATGAAGTGAGTTTAAGCTTAAAACAAGAAAACTATCTGCCAATAAACTTAATTCAAAGGGAAAACAGGATTATTTTTCTTAAAATCTCATTAGTACATTACAGCCAAAATGAAATCTCCATAGACTTCTTACAATAAATCTTACAATAAATAAATAAAGCAAAGCACGCAAGTAAATGCATGAAGAAATATGTAAATAAACAAGTAAATATATAAGTAAATAATTAAAGCAAGTAAATATGTAAATAAACAAGCACGTAAATATAAGTAAATAAAGCAAGTAAATATGTAAATAAACAAGCAAGTATATATATATATATATGTGTGTGTAAATAAAGCAAGTAAATATGTAAATAAACAAGCAAGTAAATATAGAAGTTAATTAAATAAAGCAAGTAAATAAGTAAATAAATATTTTAATAAATAAGCAAGTAAAGAAATATGTAAATAAATAAACAAGTAAATATATAAATAAAGCAAGCAAGTAAATAAGAAATATGTAAACAAATAGGCAAGTAAATATATAAGTAAATAAATAAATAAGCACTTGGCAGATATTTGTCCTTGTTTTAAGCAAAATCTCACTTCATTTTGATAAATGTTTCAGAAAACAAGGCTTCTTATTTTCTGTCATTTTGCTTCTCCAGTAAATGTATCTTGATTTAAGAAACTTCAGATATTTGTACAGGACAAAAGACAAACATACTGAGAAAGAGCATCATTTTTGCAGTGTAAATGTAACTTTTGCAGAGAGAATAAAATTCTTAAGTCTATTTAGAAGCAGCAGTGTGACGTTTTGTGTTTTTCCTACAGTACATGCAGTAAAACAATGACATATTAAGAGATCGTTTGAGACGCATGTTATCTGTCTCAGCTGACCACTTCAGATCACCCGACACTTAACACTCGCTTTCTGACCTGATATCAATCCCTTAACTGATCCAGACGGAGACGCATGAATCATATCATCACTTGCCTTGTAATGGTCCAGAGCGTCTAAAGCGAGTCTGTGACCCTCTGAGGAGAACATGCAAAGGGCCGCCAGCAGCTCAAACACCTGCTTCTTCACCATGGTGTTAGACGTGTCCAAAGCTGGAGGGAAAGGGAAAGGGAATACAGTGCTTTTAGCTTCCTCCTCCATTGTTTTAGCTTCCTCCTCCATCGTTTTCTCCCTCTCCACTTTTAGGATGAGTTAGCAGCTAATTTTTGGGAGACGTAATGTGAACTTTGTACTTCTGATGGTTAAAAAAACAGCCAAAGCATGTGATAGGTGTGAAGATTGAGCAATGTAGATACTGTGAGCAATGCTTTGGAGGAATGTGTGTTTTTCTGAATTTATCTTGTCTACTGGATAGTTAGTGCACAGTTTTAAAGGAACAGTTCAGCCAAATCCTTCTTTCAGACGTATAGAATCAGTGATTGTGTGACTTCGACGGACTGGTTTTTGGATTGTGAACGCATGCATCCTCAAAAGAGAAGTGTGAAAGAAATCCATGCGGGTTTGGAACGACATGAGGGTGAGTCAATGATTTCTGGGTGAACTATTCCTTTACCCCGTGAAGCCTGACACATAAAACTATAGAAAATAAAATCCGATTTTTTGAAAATGGATCAGTTTATTGAACCTTTTGAAAATATATTTAGAAAAAAAAAAAAAACTGCATGTTTTGTTGTTGTTGTTGTTGAGTATCATAATTGACACATCAGGCTTTTATGGCTCATAACTTTGAAATAAAATAAAATAAAAATCTAAATTATGACATACTACATCATAATTATGAGATATTTTAAATTATGATATACTAAGTCATAATTTTAATATAAAAAGTCATAATTATGAGATAAAAAAGTAATTTATGTCATATGACATAATTTAGAGGTAAAAAGACAATTTTGAGATAAACAGTCATAATTATGAGACAAAGTGAAAGTTATGGTGAGAATTATGAGATAAAAGGTCACAATTATGAGATAAAAAGTCAAAATTATGACAAGTCAATTATGAGATAAAACTCATAATTATGAGATAAAGTCAAGTCAAATAAGTCATAATGTTGAGATAAAAATTCATCAATTTGAGATAGAAAGTCATAATTAGGAGACAAAGTGAAAATTATGAAAAGTGAATTATTAGATTAAGTCATAATTCTGAAATAAAGACAAAATTACGATAGAAAGTAAAAATTATGACAAGTGAATTATGAGATAAAAAAATGACATAATTATTACTATATAATAGTCAAAAAATCTTTTGAAATTGATTTTTTTTAACAGAACGGTTTACTGAAACTTTAGACAAAATTTTTTTTACTATATTTTTTAAAAAGTTGCAAATGTGTTTTTTTGTCATAATTGACTTTTTATCTCATAATCATGAAATTTTTACCTCATAATTCTCGTCATGATTTTCACTTTGTCTCATAATTATGACTGTTTATCTCAAAAGGTATTATTTTTGTTTGTTTTTTGGGCACAAAAAGTATTCTCGTAGCTTCATGACATTACGGTTAAACCACTGAAGTCACATGGACTATTTTAACGATGTCCTTACTGACTTTCTGGGCCTTGAACGTGTCAGTTCCCATGCAGGGTCAGAAAGACCTCGACTTCATCAAAAATATCTTCATTTGTGTTGTGAAGATGAACGAAGGGACGACATGAGGGTGAGTAATTAATGGCAGAATTTTCCTTTTTGGGTGAACTATCCCTTTAAAAGATGTGAGATGTTCTGGAGGGTTGTGAAGATCATTCCTCCGCTGAGGAACAGTGAAAGTAAAGCTTCTGGAGACAAATGCTCCTCAAAAGATCCTGATGATCAGATTTGAGACTCTAAAACATGATTGATGGAGAATCAAGTAAAGCTGAGCTGCTTCAGTCCAGTAAGAGTTCATCTGGAGATATTACTGCAGTTATTCTCACCTTTACTTGATCAAAATCACTCAAGATTTGACAGCAGAAAGACAAGTGAAGTACAATTACACTAAAAGAGCTTTGACTGGATAAAAAAAAACCTCTAAACTATTGATCAGATGACAGAAGACATGAGGAGATTGTGTGCGACAGGTTTAACAGCAAAGTTTGATAATTTGGAGATCAAATATGATACAGTAAGATTGTTCTACCCTGCGACAGCTTGCGCACGTATCCCTCGTTATCCACGATGAAGTGAATCCCAGCAGATGAGTTCATCACGGCTCTCACACAGCTCACACACGTCAGCTGCAGCAGAGCGTCTGCGATCCGAGAGCAGCCACGTCCCGAAAGACGGTCCAGGGCCTCCAGCAGCAGATCGAGGCCCGAGAGCTCCAGGAACTGCACCATCCAGGTCTGGTCACTGTTCTCCAGACGCTTCTTCAGGCCTGAGTAGTTGACCACGGTGGGCACCTGCAGCAGACGGATGCAGAGCTCGGCATCTGCGTTCTCCAGGTTGGCCTCCTGCGAGCTGTCCGAGTCCTGGGACGAGCCCAGTCGACCTCGTACGGCCGCCCACTTCTTCTGCACACCGTCTGACTTCCCAGACATGATGATGATGATGATGATGATGATGAAGAAGTTCGAGGGAAGTGCTGCGGAGGTAAAAAGCAGAGAATTTATTTAAACACACAATAATAATAATAGTTTAATTCAGATTCACACAGAAACTCAAATCTCTTAACTACAACCCGCCTAAATAAAAGTGGTTTAACTTGAAGAAATTGTGACAGAAATGTATAACTACTGTACAGCAAAATGTACTTCTAAAAAAAAAAAAAAAACAACAGCAACAACAACAATAATAATAATATACAAAAAAACAATTATTATTATTAATAATAATAACAATAATAATAATTTACAATAAACACAATTATTATTATTATTATTATTATTACAATTATTAAATAATTTGCTGCAGAACAGAATTTGTATACCATATAATTAAAACAAGATTTTTTTTTATGATATTGATAATAATAATAATAAAAATTATTAAAATATTACATTAATGTATTATTATTATTATTATTATTATTAAAGTGCAGTATAATAGAGGTTGCATACAGTATAAAATAAAAATAATAATAATAATGTTTTAATAAATTGTATTATTATTATTATTATTATACAAAATATCATAAAACAAGATATTTTCCCCTCTGTTTTAATATCTACAAGTTCTGTTGTGCAGAACCTTTTTGACAAAAAAATAAAAAATAAATAAAATGCAACATATTTTATTTTAAATTGTTATTTTTTATGCGACTGCATTTTAAAAGCTTGATTAAATTGTTTATATTTAAAGAATTAATTTCTTTCAACCCCATTTGATGAAAAATTCATCTTGAAAATAAAACAGAATCTAAGATAAATAAAATGGAAAACAGAATTTAGAATAAAATAAATAAATTAATTAAAATAATTTACATTCATTTTTAAGGTCTAACAAACATGCAGAATGCATTTCCCCCCATTAATAGTATGAAATTAATATCATAATAAACAGAGATTATGAATAATATGGAAATAAATATAGCCCAACACTACTTTTACAAAAGAGAGTCATATTCATAAAGACACATGATTTGAGAAATAATTCACATCTTAAAACACTCAGGCTAAGCAAAACATCGAAATTATAGGCTTGAAGATGCAGGAAGGTCAGAATGTCTCTATCAGAAATCCCCATATTTAGAGGAAACGAGAGCCAAGTGTCACAGGAAGGAAGGCTAAAACAACAGCATAAAGCATTCATCAATCCAGAGGAATGGATGATCAGTTCAGACTTGCAAAATTCAACCCATCGTGAGCTCTTCTCGTCTTTCTCCATGTGGGTTCAGACTTTCCTGGCATGTTTCATTGTGCTTCATCATTTCGACAGACCCAAAAAGAGGCTTCAATGGCAAGCGCGGGCATGAAACTCATTTTAGGTCACTGACTGGGGAATTTTTCTAACTGTGAAGAATAAAGGCTCTCTAATTAATTTTCGAAAATAATTATATCCATTATAAAGCAAGTTCAGATCCGTTCCACATCACTATAAGTAAACATGAGCTGAAAGCTTTGTCTGAACACACCCTTAAACTCAACAAACACAGGAATCTCTCCGACATCTGGACAGAGACGAGATATTTCATTGATCTCACACACAGACGCCAATGTAGAAGGTCAGAAAGTCATAAGAGGTTCATGTACGGACCAAAATACACTTAGCATAGGTTTTTGGATCAATTGCAAACAGCAGCCTTGAAAACGATTATAATTTTAAAAATCTGTGTAATTTAAATTAAAGTTGCTGTGTATTAGAATGATTTCTGAAGATCATGTGACACTGAAGACTGGAGTAATTATGCTGAAAATACAGCTGCGCATCACAGAAATAAATTACAGTTTAACAGAGATTCACAGAGAAAACAGATGTTTTAAATTGTAATAATATTTCAAAATAATTTTGATCAAATACATTTTTTATATATAAATCAAGTGCTTAAAACAAATTACAAGGGTATTTTAGGATGCTCACTGACTTTTTAACATAAACACTTGTGTGTTATGGAATAAATGAATTGCAGTCTATAGTCTATACCCATCTAAACTGCTGATTCGACACGATCTGCACTTCATATCTGATTGTCTTACACAAAACACACCAGCCTAGTGCTGGAATCTGTCCCATCAGCCACAGCGGGACGTCCTGCAGGGATTTACTGCAGACAAAAGAGCTTTTATGCCACGGCGAAGCTCAACAAAAGTACCAGAGCATCTTTGGCACTGGATTCAGTTTTCCTTTTTCTACCCCAGTTTGTTTTGACTGAGGGAAAGTGAGAGAGACGATTTATTTACCTTGATAGAAAAAGCTATTTTAGATGTCGGCTTGAGGAAAGTTGGGCATATTTGGGCTTGTTTCGTCTCTGGAGGCCAGTTACTCAATACAAAGACCATCTCAGAACAAGAAATTACAAGAAAAGTTCATTTAGGACACACTGAACCACCTAAACCTGATGCAAATCTACTGAAACAGACAATCTGGTGAAATACCAGTCATGCCGTCACTCACAGTTGCTCAGATAAGGCAAAAACCCTCCCTTTCCTCAGTTTAGAGAACACATTGCGCAAAAGTTCATGCAAGAAAGAACCTCTCTGCATGAATGCCAGGAATGTTCTTCACATAGACCCTCCAATGTGTAAGACTTTGGTCACATGCATCAGTCAGGAAGGAAAGGGAAACTCACAGAACAATATGACTCAATGCTTCTGCTTTTCTCACTAATGTACTGTACACTGTGGTCGCTTTTCCTAAAGAGTGAATTGCACAAAATCATAAAATCGGGTCATATTTCGACCCAAAAGCAAGGAGATTTATATCTCGTTGAAGCATATTTCTGGGATGTTTATTTTCATGACTATTTCATGACAACACATTTATTCCTTTAATAATCATTTTGTACATTTTAAAAATTCCACTGCATTGCTATTTTTTGGGGTAAAATTGTCATGGAAATAATGTCACAAAAAACACATGACCTAGACAAGTTTTCATGGGATTCACCTCAAACTTCAAAGAAGCAGCTAGAAAGTCCAAACAGTCTGAAGGTTATGTGACTGTAACGCACAGATATAGTAAAGCATCTACTCTGTGCCGACCTTGATAAAGCTTCTCTGTTCTCTGTGAGGTCAGACGCTCTCAAGGGTGACGATAACCTACATATGAACAATACAATCACGTGTGTTTGTCTCAAACCTGAAAACATGAAAGTCCCTAATAAAGTGCTCCTCTTCAGATGATATTTGGGTGAAACTAGCTACGCAATAGTTGAGTGGAAAAGCACAGGTCCATATAAGTACAGAGATTTCATATAAACACTCATGCAAACGACAGCTTGCTCATTCCACTGGAATGTGCGACTTGTAAAAAGCATCACTAGAAACAGTGTGAATTTATCACATTTCCTCCTTTTCTGGGTGTCACGCTTACATGACACAATCTAATGGGACAAACAGCAGCCGTTTCCTGTGAAATGCAAATAGGTCGTTTAATAACCACTTACATAAAATGACACGGATCGAGCCAGAATGATAACAGCCTGCATAGAGAGCAATGCATTATTCAGTATTATATACTACCATAAGCCCATACTTAACTTTTACTGACTAAGCAGACACACCCGACTATACTGGAAATCATTAATTACAAAAGATCACCGTTACTGGCAAGATACCACATTACTACAGTAAAACTGCAATAATGTGGTGTTATTCACCAGCACAAAATAATAATTTTTTTTTGGGATGGAATCATCAAGAAAATAATGTTACAAAAAACACATTTTCTTTTACTAATCATTTTAACATTTTAACTTAAAAAATATATATAGATATAGATATTTTATATAGATATTTTTGGGATGGAATTCAGGGTTGACCGATTATCGGCACAGATATTAAGCTTTTTAATGATTATCGGTATCGGTCATTTGCAGATAAAATTATTTAAAAGCATTTAAAGAAAGATTTTGTCAGAGTCTTTGTTATTCTTAAGTTTGACATTAATTTTCATTTTTACACCAGACATATATATCGGCTCAAAATATCAGTTATCGGTCTACTTGATCTGTAATAATCATTATCAGTATCAGTATCGGCCCTGAAAAACACATATCGGTCGACCCCTAGATGAAATTGTCATGAAAATAATGCTTCCAACAGCACAATTGCCTTTAATAATCATTTTAAGATTTTAATTTTAAAATTATATTGCATTGCATTTTTTGGGTATGAAACTGTAAATAAAATAAGTCACAAAAAGCTATTTTTTTTCTTTATAATCATTTTAAGATTTTAATTTTAAAATCCATGTTGCATTGCTATTTTATAGTTCAAAAAGCAATTGTTTTTTAATAATCATTTTAAAAGCATAACTTTAAAAGTCCTGTTGCATTGCTGCAGTAAAACTGCAATAATGTGGTGTTATTCATCTCTGTCAACAATAAATAAATAAATAAAAATTACAAACTCTGAAAGATTTTTACACTGTTAGAGGTCATATATTAACTGTAGTAAAATATCTATAAAAACTAGTAACAAACTAAAAATGACTTTGTAATTAATTGTGAATTTACAAGTGATTTCTGAGTGAAAATGGTTTCAACGTATGGTATTTTGTCTTAAAATGTGTGAAAATAAAGTCTAAAACACATGATTTTGTCTCTTTTGTCCACCCAGGCGTTAGTATACAGAGCAAATCCATCTGATTTAGTGTTTTACAGACTGCATTTCACCACAACATCTGCTTCATATTATGACTTTTCCTCAACTCCAGCACTAACAGAGAGCAGTGAAAGGACTGCGGCTCTTTAGAAAGCTTCTCCTCCTCCTCATCTGATTGCTGCTGTCCATCTGATCTCCTGAATATCTCGCCCACACTGATGCATTTACACCCACATACTGAACCAAATCAATATCTGTGACAAACAACTCAAGCCTGAAGAGGACAGCATGTCTTCAAATGACGAGACAGCATCAGTAAAGCATCTATTCATACAGTAACTTTGACCCTGTTTACATACATACAACAAGCGATGATACAAACAAACACTGATCTCAACTGATGTTTGGCTTGATATGACAAACGCAACATTGTTTCCTTATTCGGACCAATAAACAATACACAAATAATAATAAAACCTCCGCTGTTTAACTGACAGTCAAGCTTCATCTCCGAAACATGGCGATTTTTCCTCCTCAGCGCCATATTCATAATGCATAATGATACTAGTAGGGAAATACTTCAGATTTTTGTCTGAAACCAGCTTTTACTTTACTTAAACGCGGGTGTGTTTTATGGTATTGAGGGAATGTTTAAGATATAGAATATTCATTTGTCCTACCTGTGATTCAGCGAGTGTCCTTTATGATGCGATGAAGAGGAGAACGGATGCGAGCAGACACATTCCGGGCGTCTCTCCTGATAGTTTGAAGTATTCCGGGCGGATGAGGGTGAGACTGTTGGGCTGACTCAAGCTGCTGCTGCTGACACACGTGCTGACCACGCCCACTGAGCGAGACGGGGCGTGGCTTAACACGCTCCTCTGCCAATCCAATGGAAAACTGGAGTACTGCATACTGCGACTGTGCCGGAGTATGCAACAATAGACCTTTTAAAGGAACAGTTCACCCCAAAAATGTACATTTGCTGAGCTGACAGTGTCCTCACCCTCAGATCATCAAAGATTAGGATGAGTTTGTTTCTTCATCAGATTTGTAGAAATGTAGCATTGCATCAGTGTCTCAGCAATGGATGCTCTGCAGTGAATGGGAGCTGTCAGAATGAGAGTCCAAACAGCTGATAAAAACATCACAATAATCCACAAGCACTCCAGTCCATTAGTTAACATCTGGAGAAGGCATCTTGAAAAGACTGCATTTTCCTTGCACGATGATCCAGTAAAGCCACCAGTATCGTGAAGGACCACACCCACACTGGAGCATCAGAGCCCACTCTTCAAGATTACTCAACAGCTTTTCTCCCCCAGGCTGTGAGAGCCCTCAACTCCAATCACCTTGCCCCCCTCTGAAACTGCGTCTGCTACCCTGCCCCCTGAAACTAGAAACACCCCCCACCACCACCATCATCACTTCCACCCAACTCACCACACCACATTTAAAAACTGTTGAGAACTTTGTATAATCTGAGTGTGCTACACACAGGTGAGTGGGCTGTACAAACCACCTGTAGTAACACGCTCTTTTCTCTCTATATGCACTTTTATACACATTCCCTGCTACAAAGACTCAACAATATAACACGTTTACTTGCACATGCACAACAATAATCTTATACCTCATTTGCACAATGTTATGTACAGTATTTATGTTAAAGTACTTGTATAGTTTGTCTTAGATTATGTAAGAATAGTCAAATATTTACAGTATTTTTAGGGGTTCAAGCACATAGTGCTGAAAGGATTTTTATTATTGTTTTACAGCCGTAAAACTGATTGTGCATACCAAACCGTAAGGCCTTGGCTAGATGGTAGAGCTCAATTTGGGGAGTAGAACCTGATGAAGACTTACGCCAATCAGACAATGGGGGGGGGGGGGGGGGCGCTACAGTGAACAAAAATGTGAAATCACTCACATCTCCTACCTAGACCACTTGTCATAGACTCGTAGTTTGGAATCCTTTGGTCAAAACGAAGAAAAGTGTAGAAAGTCAGATTCACTCTTTCATATTTACTTGAAGTATATTCAAAACCTACTTTTGTGAACTAGTCCAAGGTTTTTCACCTGATTGGAGCCAAACCACTGAAGAAATATTTTCTAGACAGTGAATATCAATAATTATTAAAAAAAAAAAGTTTGAAGAAAACAAAGAAATTTTGACTCACTGTCGCATAGGGATGCCAAAATGTTTGTAAGGGGCGGGGTTAATTTAACTAAAATGGCTATAACTCTTGAATGAGATATCTTCACCAAACTCGACACAAATATGTATGAGCTCAATCTTTGGCCAAATAAAAAAAATGCGCCGGTCTGCCACTTGGTGGCACTATAAGGTGGAAAAAAAACATAAAAACAGCTATAACTACGCAACCGTTAGTACAAATGACCTGAAAATTGTTATGCAGCGTCTTTGTCAAATGTGCCATAAGGGTCTATGAGGACATTGGCGTATCTCAAAAAACATGGCTGCCATCGGCTAATGAAATTTTAGCACCTATTAGACAAGGTTAACGGAGGCCGTTCGGAATGAAACGGTGGGCATCTTTGACCCATGGCCCCAAAGGTCTGTAAGAATTTTGAAAAAAATCGGCCACTGGGGGAAGAAATTGCATTTTTCAAGTACATAAGTTATTGTATATTTCACAATTTTTCACACATACACTCAATCTTCATATCATTGATAGATCTCCTCATGTGGAGAAACTTTGCTTCAAGAACCACTGCTGTCAATCTAATTGTTCATTAACCTTTTGTGAAGTAGTCCAAGGTTTTTCCACTTAATCTCGATCAAACCATTGCAGGACAATTCTCTGGACTCTCTAGATCAATAATTATCATAAAATATGTAGAATTTCTGCCTTCGGTTAGCTACAATGGGATCATTTAGAAAAGGGGCATGGCCAAATACATCCAAACATTACAAAACTTGGTGAAAACCTGTGTCAGATGATTCTTAACGATCATGCAAAGTTTCATGGAGATTGGACCATAGGTGTTGCTATAACAGTTAAAAAGGCCTCAAAAACACAGTATTCCTCTAGTAAATGTCCTCAAATTGCAAAAAAAAATAAAATAAAAAATTCACAAAAACACTAGATCTTCATATCATATGATATATCTCCTCATTCTGAACAACTTTGCCTCTAGGACCACTGCTGTCAATCCAACTCTGCTTTAAACATTTGATATTATTCAATACTTTTTTGAACTAGTCCTAGGTTTTTAACTCAAAATCAATAAAACCACTGCAGTACAATAATGTGGACTCTCTAGATCAGGGGTGTCAAACTCAGTTCCTGGAGGGCTGGAGCCCTGCAGAGTTTGGTTTTAGCCCTGCTCCAACACACATGTAGTTTTCAAATAAGCCTGAAGGACTTGATTACTTGGATCAGGTGTGTTTAATTAGGGTTGAATCTAAACTCTGCAGGGCTCTGGCCCTCCAGGAACTGAGTTTGACACCCCTGTTTTAGATAAAGGTTTAAAACAGTTCATGTCTGTCCTGTATTCCCTGAGACTGCAAATACAACCAATAGATGGCAGCAAAGGATCACTCTTTGGCTCATTCTATCACTGGAATAGCTCTTTTCTCAGGTTTTATAAGGTACTGACATTCAGATAGTTTGAAATAATTATTGTTACATTTAAAAAATTGTTACATTTAAAATCACATTGAGTCAAAGTTTACCACTTTATTTAAACAGACATCTCAGTTTTGACAATTATGCCACATTATGATTAAATTTAAACCTGAAAAATAGTATAAACAGGACACTTCCAGTAAGCAAGTTATTTTAAATATCTACATCCACAACATAAAGTGTGTCTGTCTGTGTGTGAGCATGCTTAGTCTGGATTAAATAATGGAGCGTGTGTTAAGTAATATAGTTTAACCTTTTCGTTACTCTGTGTGTGTGTTATGATATTCTCCATCATGGATGTGTTCTGGTGTCAGTCACACATTTTGGGTGAGACCCCTGACAGCATAGAAGCCATGAAGGGCTTTAAGTCTCCCGGTAATTGCTGCTTGCGGCTATATTTATAGTTAGATTACTGCTCTCAGTAGGTTAGTTATGTATAGATTCATAATTGTTTTTTACTATTGTTGTATGTTTATATTTATGTTGTTTGTTTATAATATAGCCACTGTATGTCCATACATGTAGCGGAATGACAATAAAGCTCAACTTGACTTGACTTGTTATAGTTTATAGTCAGCATTAAGCATTAAGTAACGATGTTGGAAACGTACAGTATGTATCCCTAAAAATGTCAAATGCAACTCAATGGTTAGACTGAAAGACACACCCGAGCCAACACGACATCATGTTGCAACTCATGTTACCGAACTGTCAATTTTAGAAATAGAAAATAAGGAAGGTAACAGATTTTCCTTCAGATTTAATAAACTTTACTCTTTTTTGTTGGACAAAATAATTAAAATTTTATTTTGAATCCAACATTGTTGGACAACGACTGTATTCTAAGCCTCAGATGAACAGTGAGCTTCTGCATTGTTTGTATGATTGAATCAAGTGTTATCTGATGATAAGATATTTTTACAAAATCCACCGGCATGTTGATAAATGTGTGTGAGAGATTCTGCACGTCACACATGTTTGAGAGTTTTAGTCCGGTGTGAGAGTGTCTGCGTTCTTCTCTGGGTGGAAGAAAATCTGATAAACTGACAAACAGGAGCTGAATGAACCCAAGAAGTACAGTGTCACAAACAGCTGACGCACGCATGACAGAAAAAGAGAAGGAAATGATTTCCATGCCTGTTTTTAATGAATATACTAAGAGAATCTTATGATTATGAATCAAGTTTGGTTTTATATGCGTAATTACAAGATCATAGTGGTATGTTTTAGCAAACTTTAGCTAGTCTTCACAATATTATGTTTCCTGTTTGTGTCTAAAAAGTGTTAATTTCTCCATGCAACAGCAATGGTTAGGAGGACAATATTTGTCTGAGATACAACTATTTGAAAATCTGGAATCTGAGGGTGCAAAAAATTGGAATATTGAGAAAATCATCTTTAAAGTTGTCCAAATGAAGTTCTTAGCAATGCATATTACTAATGAGAAATTAAGTTTTGATATATTTACGGTAGGAAATATCTTTACAAAATATCTTCATGGAACATGATCTTTACTTAATATCCTAATGATTTTTGGCATAAAAGAAAAATCTATATTTTTGGCTATTGCTACAAATATCCCCCAGCGACTTAAGACTGCTTTTGTGCTCCAGGGTCACATATGTATCATAAGTGTATGTGTGTCAGGGTTATACACACATTTTTGCACTGATAACAGAACCTTTATGTCATTTTTCAAAACTCATTCACTAATTCACAACCGAAGATCAAAATGAACCTTTTTCCAAATGCTTGGATACAGTACACATGAACCAAAGATTTTTTGTTCATTGAACTAAAATCACTGGTTCAAAATGACACAACTTCAAAGTATTACTATTTCAAAATGCAACTCACACATAACATCTCAATCGAGTGTCTATTCATTTCATTACAATGATCTCAAAATGCTACATAACTTGCATTACTCTTGAAGCATAATTTTTAAGGAAAGTGATGAACAATACTGAATGTTTAGATTATGAAAGTGAAGCAACTGAGGACTATGCTCAGGTATGATCAGTTTCAAGATGCCTGTTGGTGGTAAAAATCTATATCATTGTTATCAGTATTTGTTTTTCCTACAATACAGTTTTTTGTTTTGTTTTTTTTGCTTTGGCACAACTTTCACAAGCAATTGGTAAATTTTCAAAACTCTTAGTACTTATATCACAACAGATCATCAAAAGTGCACTTTTTTTCCAAACATTTCAGCATATTTTCAATTGTGTTAGTACAATACACATAATCACAACACAAAATAAGTGTTTCATCTATATAAACGTTTCATTCACAGTAACTGCCATTCATAAAGTTATTACTATCCAACTTTTGATTTGCATCTCTCATCATTCAGTTTAATACATTTGTCTATCATTTAATTCAACTGATCTTAATGTTTAATCAATGAATCATTTATTATGTCCATAGATTTTCAACTTGTCTGATTGTTGTCTGATAATTTGTAAGTTACAAATTGCTGCAAGAGCTTTCAATCAAGAAAGACCAATTACTAATTATTTTCACCTGATGATCACAATAAGATACTGTATAAGTAGAACTGTGTGTGAGACTTTGCAATGTTCAAACATGGAGCAGGATAGACTTGTAGAGAGAGAGGAAACCTGCATCAAATGTGCCATCTATTAGCTTTCCAGCTATTGCATTCCTTTTGAAGAAGCACCAGGTTTCTATGAAACCAATTCACAGTACTTGGTGCCTTTTGAGAGAAACAATGTCCGGATGAAACAACTGCATTCAGGTACAACACTAAATTGATGTACTGTATGACATGCAACTTACAGTACTGACTAACAATGTCAACTCTTATTTGTAAAAGAGCTAACCAAATTATTATTTTAGAGTTATGGAGCTGGACGCTGCTGTGAATCATAACAAGTATTTTCTGTCGATGAGGCCGGTTTCAATCTGGCAAAAACCAGACGCCGTGGACGTAACCTTATTGGCCAAAGGGCAACCATCCAAGTGCTTGGACCACGTGTGGGAAACATCTCCATGTGTTCAGCTGTATCTGAAGATGGTGTGGTAGGCTGTAGACCAGTTCTAGGACGAAGACCCTGAACACCTGATAGCTTTCTAAATGAGCTTGAGCGGGCCTGTCAGGGTGAAGATGTTATCGTGTGGGACGATGTCAGTTTCCACCATGCAGAGCTGGTTCGGTAATGGTTTCATGCACATCCTCGGTTCATGACCCTCTATTTTCCCCTATACTCGCCTTTCCTCAACCCAATCGAGGAATTCTTCTCACACGGAGGTGGAAGGTGTATAATTGTCATCCGCATGAGCATGTGGTGATATAATTGCAGAGGAATGTTAAGCCTGTATTCGTCATGCCAGAAGGTTTTTCCCGTGGTGCATGAACAATGAAGACGTTCACGGTGATGTTGATTAACTTATGGCCAAATGTTGAAGACTGGCTTGACAATGTGAATTTCAGTTCTACATTAACAGGGTTTTAAAATTTTTTTTTTTATTTTTTATTTTTTTTCTCACATGCAACCACAGCAACCTAAAATTAAAATAATACTTTTTTTTTTTTCTTTTTTTTTTGTGCTTGTGTATGTAAATGACTTTTGATGTGTTCTTTGATCACATTTTCATGTTTTAAAAAAAAAACAACCTCTTTTTAAATGTAGCGTTTGTCTGAACGTAAGTGTAACATTTGCTGTGTATTATATTTGCTGTGTGTTATACACAATTTTATATATTGTGTGTGTAATATTCATGCAGCACCGAGGGTGAGCTGAAACCTGTACCTTGTATTGTTTGCTACTGATTGTTAAAAGTACTAAGTTGAAAAAAGATCTTACTGTTGAGTTTTGGTGATTAAACCAAATGTTCTCAACACATATCACAATGATCTTGTGTTCTGAAACAATGATTATGTGGAATGAAAATAAGTTCAACTACAATGAGATCAGGTTTTAAAAATGACTAGTGGTATTACAAGTGTGATCAGTTGTACTGAGTTTTGTACACCTTATTTAAGAAAATAGTAACAAACCAATTAAGAAAAAAAAAAACTGTAAATGTCTTTTAAGAGGGTAATAGAGCTGAAAACTGATGAAAACATCCATATTGTTGAATGAGGCAGGCTTTAACCTGGCCATGACATGAAGTGAGGTTGAGAGGGGCCCAGAATGATGTTTGCTGGGGGACCGGACCCCCCCCCAATGTATGTGATTTTGAGGAGGTTCTGTTATTAGTGAAAAAATGATTGAGAGTGAAGCTGTTTTGAGTGTAAAATGTCAGTTTAGTAGTGAATGAGCTGAGTTTGTGTTGGTGATCAGTAGGTGGCGCTGTAGGCCAACAGATGACTGTGTGTTGTTATTGAAGAAATGACCAGGTCAGAATTACACCCTGACAACAGAATTTCTTTAATTGAAAAATTACATAAAAATTACATATATAATATTTCAATGAGTATATAATATCAAATTAAATGTTTATTATGTAATATTATTAAGAATACTGTTATGTATTGTTATAAATTATTTATATATATGAATGAGTATATGTAATTAATATCAGCACATTAAATACTTATTATGTAATATGATTATGAATATTGTTATATATTATGTTATAAATTACATATGTATATATGTATCATATTTGAATGAGTATATATAAATAATAAAAGTACATTAAATGTTTTATTTGTAATATTAAGAATATTATGTATTAGAAATTATATTATTACATTTTATTTATATTTATAATTTAATTTATATTTATATTCATTATGTTTTTTATGATTGATCAAATTAAATAAATGTAATTTTCTTTGTTATAAAAAGTTCTTTTATTTTTAATATTTAAAATCTTTTGTATATTTAATATTATGCATTATAAAAAGTCATAATTATCACACATTAAATCACAATTTTCAGATAAAAGTCAGAATTATGAGATAAAAGTCAAAATTATTAAATAAGTTAAATAAGTTATGAGTTAAAAATTAAGAATTATCACACATTAAGTCAATTTTGAGGTAAAAAGTCACAATTACCTCAATGACGACTTTCATACTTTCCTGGACCTTGACACTGTTATTTATTTGGCAGTCTATGGGACAGTCACAAGCCTCCCGGTTTTCATCCAAAATATCTTAAATTGTGTTCCGAAGACGAACGGAGCTTTTACGGGTTTGGAACGACATGGGGGTAAGTGATTAATGACAAAATCTTCATTTTGGGGTGGAGTATCCCTTTAAGAAGAGCAATTGGATGAAAAGAGGACACATTTGTCTCATCCTTGCCTTTCTTAAGAAGTAAAGAAATATTGGCGAAGTAGAGAGAAGGAGGAAATTGAACATCCACAACATAAGAGGTGCAATTTTACCTGCATATTGCTTTTAAAATTTGACACAAAAGCCGTCAGGGCCAGGAGCCTTCCCATTGGGAAAGGCATTAAATGCATCTAGGATCTTCTTGGGGGAGTCGTGGCCTAATGGTTAGAGAGTTTGACTCCTAACTCTAAGGTTGTGGGTTCGAGTCTCAGGCCGGCAGTACCACGACTGAGGTGTCCTTGAGCAAGGCACCGAACCCCCAACTGCTCCCCGGGCGCCGCAGCATAAATGATGCCCACTGCTCCGGGTGTGTGTGTTCACGGTGTGTGTGTTCACTGCTGTGTGTGTGTTCGAGTGACGAGAAGGCCGCAGGAAAGAGCAACCCATGACGAACAGCCTCCTTGAGACTTTTCCTCACATCACATCAAATATGATACAGTAGGGTTAATAGTGGTTATAAATGATAAAATAGTGTCAGTATTGAGAATTATCACAAACTTGATCGCTATTAAATCTAATTTACTTGAGGTCACATTTTTCTGTAAACCGCATTGTGTAGCAATACATTATTATTTTATTATACTATTGAGGCAGATTGCTTAGGAGGTGTTTTTACGAGCCTGTCGCTGCATGTAAAACACAGACACAATTATTTTTATTAGTTTGCTTCATAATGAGTCTAGATTGCAAAAGATAGTGTTGAGTGTTGATAAATGGGTTTAGAGAGCAGCTGCTGAGAGATGTTCATACAGACGCCAGAATAAACACATGCATGTATTTGTGCTGGAATCGTCTCTGTGATAGACACAGTCCTTTGTCTTGTGTTATGTTTTGTATAATAACTTCTTCTGGTGAAATAGCTGAAGTGGAAACAATCGAGAATGAACTTTGATTGATATAATAATCTATATAAACGCGTTTATTCTTTGGCACTTAAAAAAAATTATTTGGTGCCTGTTTGTGTTTTTTGTTTCTTATCGGACCCAATGGCTCCTTATTATTTATTTTCGTGTTTAATTTATAAATTAAGTAGAGTTATAATTTCTTAATTATTAATTTACAAATTTATTTATGTATTATATAATATATTATTATTATTATTAGCATTGTTTTTATTATATATTATAAAATTATTAAAATTATTATATTATAAAAATTTGTATAATATTATTATATTTATAAAAAATTTAAATATTGTTAAATAAAAATACAATAAAATAAGTAATAAAAAATAAAAAGTGTGTTAAAAAATTTATAAATAAAAAACTATATCTTTACTTCATACTAGTATTTTAAATGCTGCCTTATTTAAATAAAAAAAAAGTAAAATTCAAACATGCATTTATGTATTAATGATATAATATAACATTATTGTTGTTGTTTTTATTGTAACAAAATTGTAATAATATTATATTAAATAAAGCATTAAATAATACTTATTTAAAAAATACTTATTATAATAGTGAGAATCTAATGAGAATCACTATTAATAAACAGGTATTTCAAAAAGGGAAAAGGTGTTCATGTATTACAGTAATGGGTGCAGGGGTTGCTTATTTGTCATGAAAATAACATCACAGTTCCATGTTAATTTCTTTATGCAAAAACTTTTTTTTATCCCAAAATATATCAAAACAAAATGTTTATTATCCTTGAGTTTAATCTCACATTATAATGACTTTAATCTAGAGATTTTTTATTTATTTTTTTTAAATGTTGTTATTGCTTGGCCCTAATCCTCTTCCTTATAACTCAGAATTGCAAAAAGAATTAGCATTTAACTGTGTATATATAAAAAGTTTTTATGCTTTTTAATTTATATATAATTTTTTTTTATACGTCTTAATGCTGGATGTGTTTCATCTTTTGTCTTCTCCAGATGTTAACTGATGGTCTGGGGTGCTGTGGATTACTTGTGGATTATTGTGATGTTTTTATCAGCTGTTTGGACTCTCATTCTGACGGCACCCATTCACTGCAGAGCAATCCATTGCTGAGACACTGATGCAGTGCTACATTTCTACAAACCTGATGAAGAAACAAACTCATCTACAAACAAACTTTATATTTTTGTTTGATCTGTTCCTTCAAGATACATACATTTCTATCTCTCTACAGTAATATTCAGACTGTAACTCTTCACTCCTGAAACTGCCTGTAAGCGTCAATGCCTCGTTTGATTAGTGAACATCCAGAAGGTGTCAGTGTTTGTCGTGTCGCTGGTTCAAAATGACACAACTTAACATCAAAGTATTACTATTTCAAAATGCAACTCACACATAACATCTCAATTGAGTGTCTATTCATTTCATTACAATGATCTCAAAATGCTACATAACTTGTATTACTCTTGAAGCATAATTTTTAAGGAAAGTGATGAACAATACTAAATGTTTAGATTATGAAAGTGAAGCAACTGAGGACTATGCTCAGGTATGATCAGTTTCAAGATGCCTGTTGGTGGTAAAAATCTATATCATTGTTATCAGTATTTGTTTTTCCTACAATAGTTTTTTTTTTTTTTTTTGCTTTGGCACAACTTTCACAAGCAATTGGTAAATTTTCAAAACTCTTGGTACTTATATCACAACAGATAATCAAAAGTGCACTTTTTTCCAAACATTTCAGCATATTTTCAATTGTGTTAGTACAATACACATAATCACAACACAAAATAAGTGTTTCATCTATATAAACGTTTCATTCACAGTAACTGCCATTCATAAAGCTATTACTATCCAACTTTTGATTTGCATCTCTTATCATTCAGTTTAATACAGTTGTCTATCATTTAATTCAACTTATATTAATGTTTAATCAATGAATCATTTATTATGTCCATAGATTTTCAACTGGTCTGATTGTTGTCTGATAATTTGTAAGTTACAAATTGCTGCAAGAGCTTTCAGTCAAGAAAGACCAATTATGTATTATTTATAGAAATTATATTATTACATTTTATTTATATTTTATAATTTAATTTATATTTATATTCATTATGTTTTTTATGATTGATCAAATTAAATAAATGTAATTTTCTTTGTTATAAAAAGTTGTTTTATTTTTAATATTTTAAATCTTTTGTATATTTAATATTATGAATTATAAAAAGTCATAATTATCACACATTAAATCACAATTTTCAGATAAAAATCAGAATTATGAGATAAAAGTCAAAATTATTAAATAAGTCATTTATGAGTTAAAAAGTAAGAATTATCACAAATTAAGTCAATTTTGAGGTAAAAAGTCACAATTACCTCAATGAGGACTTTCATACCTTTCCTGGACCTTGACACTGTTATTTATTTGGCAGTCTATGGGACAGTCACAAGCGTCCGGTTTTCATCCAAAATATCTTAAATTGTGTTCCGAAGACGAACGGAGCTTTTACGGGTTTGGAACGACATGGGGGTAAGTGATTAATGACACAATTTTCATTTTGGGGTGGAGTATCCCTTTAAGAAGAGCAATTGGATGAAAAGAGGACACATTTGTCTCATCCTTGCCTTTCTTAAGAAGTAAAGAAATATTGGCGAAGTAGAGAGAAGGAGGAAATTTCTGCTAACAAAAGGAATGATTGAACATCCACAACATAAGAGGTGCAATTTTACCAGCATATTACTTTTAAAATTTGACACAAAAGCCATCAGGGCCAGGAGCCTTCCCATTGGGAAAGGCATTAAAAGCATCTAGTATCTTCTTGGGGGAGTCGTGGCCTAATGGTTAGAGAGTTTGACTTCTAACCCTAACGTTGTGGGTTTGAGTCTTGGGCCGGCAGTACCACGACTGAGGTGTCCTTGAGCAAGGCACCGAACCCCCAACTGCTCCCCGGGCGCCGCAGCATAAATGATGCCCACTGCTCCGGGTGTGTGTGTTCACGGTGTGTGTGTGTGTTCACTGCTGTGTGTGTGTTCGAGTGACGAGAAGGCGGCAGGAAAGAGCAACCCATGACGAACAGCCTCCTTGAGACTTTTCCTCACATCACATCAAATATGATACAGTAGGTTTAATAGTGGTTATAAATGATAAAATAGTGTCAGTATTGAGAATTATCACAAACTTGATCGCTATTAAATCTAATTTACTTGAGGTCACATTTTTCTGTAAACCAAACCGCACTGTGTATGTATAAATTCATTTTTTTTTTTTTTTTTTATTGAGGTTGATTGGTTGGTGTTTTTTTTAGCCTGTCGCTGCATGTAGAACACAGACACAATTATTTTTATTTAGTTTGCTTCATAATGAGTCTAGATTGCAAAAGATAGTGTTGAGTGTTGATAAATGGGTTTAGAGAGCAGCTGCTGAGAGATGTTCATACAGACGCCAGACAAATAAACAACATGCATGTATTTGTGCTGGAATCGTCTCTGTGATAGACACAGTCCTTTGTCTTGTGTTATGTTTTGTATAATAACTTCTTCTGGTGAAATAGCTGAAGTGGAAACAATCGAGAATGAACTTTGATTGATATAATAATCTATATAAACGCGTTTATTCTTTGGCACTTAAAAAAAATTATTTGGTGCCTGTTTGTGTTTTTTGTTTCTTATCGGACCCAATGGCTCCTTATTATTTATTTTCTGTGTTTAATTTATAAATTAAGTAGAGTTATAATTTCTTAAATTATTAATTTTACAAATTTATTTATGTATTATATAATATATTATTATTATCATTAGCATTGTTTTTATTATATATTATAAAATTATTAAAATTATTATATTATAAAAATTTGTATAATATTATTATATTTATAAAAAATTTAAATATTGTTAAATAAAAATACAATAAAATAAGTAATAAAAAATAAAAAGTGCATTAAAAATTATAAATAAAAACTATATCTTTACCTCATACTAGTATTTTAAATGCTGCCTTATTTAAATAAAAAAAGTAAAATTCAAACATGCATTTATGTATTATATTATATAATATAACATTATTATTGTTGTTTTTATTATGTTACAAAATTATAATAATATTATATTAAATAAAGCATTAAATAATACTTATTTAAAAAATACTTATTATAATAGTGATAATCTAATGAGAATCACTATTAATAAACAGGTATTTCAAAAAAAGGGAAAAGGTGTTCATGTATTACAGTAATGGGTGCAGGGGTTGCTTATTTGTCATGAAAATAACATCACAATTCCATGTTAATTTCTTTAAGCAAAAACTTTTTTTTATCCCAAAATATATCAAAACAAAATGTTTATTATCCTTGAGTTTAATCTCACATTATAATGACTTTAATCTAGAGATATATATATATATTTTAAATGTTGTTATTGCTTGGCCCTAATCCTCTTCCTTATAACTCATAATTGCAAAAAGAATTAGCATTTAACTGTATATATAAAAAGTTTTTATGCATTTTAATATATATATAATTTTTTTTATACGTCTTAATGCTGGATGTGTTTCAGCGTTTGTCTTCTCCAGATGTTAACTGATGGACTGGAGTGCTGTGGATTACTTGTGGATTGTGTTGTTTTTATCAGCTGTTTGGACTCTCATTCTGACGGCACCCATTCACTGCAGCGCATCCATTGATGAGACACTGATGCAGTGCTACATTTCTACAAATCTGATGAAGAAACAAACACATCTACAAACAAACTTTTAATTTTTGTTTGATCTGTTCCTTCAAGATACATACATTTCTATCTCTCTACAGTAATATTCAGACTGTAACTCTTCACTCCTGAAACTGCCTGTAAGCGTCAATGGCTCGTTTGATTAGTGAACATCCAGAAGGTGTCAGTGTTTGTCGTGTGGAGTCTGAATCGCTTCAGTAGATTCTAAAGGCAACAAGTATTGTTCTGTGTATGCATATAATAATTATTATGCATGGTTTATGCATGCTGCTAGCAACACCAGGGTCATGGGTTCGATTCCTGGGAAGTGCATGATTATATGGCTTATATCTGAAATGCACCGGAAGAGACTTTAGATAAAAGCAAGTGCATCAAAGTATAAAAATGTAAATGCAACACTTTACTCAATGCCTTTATATATCATGCATCATAAAAGCAGTTTTATTGCATTTTTGTAATGCACCTTATAATGCATGGTATGATCTTATGAATAATTGTAACCACAGTTATAATACATTATAACACTTAACCTTTCATTGTTACACTTACAGAAAGTATAATGCATTGAAACACACGACTAACAGACTTTCAAATATTGTAATGCATTTTAACTTTGGCTACAATTATTTGTGAAGAGATATAATGCATTATAATAAACATTATGAATACCTTTATAATGCATTATTATACATAAAGGCTTAAAGTGTTACCAATGTAAAAATTTAACATACCATGCTATTTTATTAGTTTTATAATTTTACAGTTGCACTTTAAATTAAAATTATTATAAATTATATTATCAAATTGTTTTTCTTAAATACTTCTTAAATTCTTATTACAATGGCAATGTTTCTTATTTTGTAAATTTTTTAAATTATTTTTTTTAATTATGTATTTATAATAAAATGTGATTATATATCAGTATGACTATAAATTATTATTATTATTAATAATAATAATAATGATAATTATTATTATTATTATTTTATTATTATTATTATTATTATTATTATTATATTTTAGATGATTAAATAATAGAATAACAAAAATATTACATAATTAAATATTTAAAAAAATATTGTTATTCACATATATATAATTAATATATAAATAAAGGGGCTAAAATGAGCTATTCATAAAATTAATTGAATTCGTGTAAATTAACTATTCATTTTATTTAATATATTATAAAAATATTAAACTATATGAATGAATGAATAATAAATATGTATATGTAAAATATTTACTTATAGTCATCCTTACATTTCATAGATTTCAAATATGTACATTAATATATATATAGATATATATATTATATATATATATATATATATATATATATATATATATATATATATTAGATATTATATATATTTAATTGTTTTATTTAGATTTTTATCATTTGTTTAATGTATTATAAAATATGTATATATTAATATTAATAATAATAATAATAATAATATTTTTATTGTGTTTATTTTGACTATTATTTTAAATGTATTTTTATTTAGTTTTATTGAAAATACATTTTACATTTTAAATGTATTTTAAAATGATTTATTTAATTTGAATGATTTAGTGATTTAGTTAATTTTTTTTTTGTACTTTTAAGATTGAATTAATTGTTTCATCATCTTGCAGTTCACTCACGGAGCACCAGGGGTTTATGAACCCTGTTTAGGAAACGAATACATCATGTCCATCAGTAATTGAATGAATGTTTCTGAAAGCCGGAATCAGATGCAGTAAGGCTCTTCTAAAATATTGAATATACCAATAATATAAACATCGATCCTCTTTGGACCGGATCCACGCTGAGCCCTAATTCTCATTAATGTTCTGTGTGCTTCAGTGTCATCTGGAGACTCATAGCTGTGGAAACCAACAGGACTGTATTTGCTTTGGAAAGCTCTGAGTTTTCTTCATTAGTGGATGTGTTTATGTATTTAATCTCATTATTGTGTTCCTGGCTGATCCTCCGGTGTATCATAGAGTCATGTTTGTGAGCTCCTTCAGTAAAAATAATCTGAAGCTGAATAGATGGCGGTATTACGTGAGATCTGGCATGAACTCTGTCCTAAATGGTTTCCCAGCAGTCTCTGATAGATCAGACCGGGACGACTAGTGTTTCAGATGGATCTGTGCACGGATATTTTTCTCTATAAGGAGACACTTTCTAAATGTATATATATATATATATATATATATATATTCTATATATATTCTATATATAAATATATATATGTTAATATAAATATTAAATAATATAATATATTGTAATTTATGTAATATATTAGAATTTATTATTTACATTAATATTCATATTTATCACCCTAACAAAAAATAAGAACAAATAAAGTAATTAAAAAAGGAAAAATAAATAAATGTTTAATATTGTAAATAATATTATATTATTTAATATTATGTATATTATTTAATATATATAGTATATGTATTACCCAGACAAAAACAAGAACAAATAAAATAAAAGGAAAAATAAATATATTTGTATATCAATGTAAATATTAAATAATATTTATTATTTACATTAATATTCATCATTATTACCTTAACAAGAAATAAGAACAAATAAATTAAATTAAAAGTAAAAGAAATATGTATATTAATGTAAAGCTAATATTATACACATAATTTATTATTTAAATTAATATACATATTTATTTCCCAAACAAAAAAAAAATAGAACAAATAAAGTATTTAAAATAAAAGGAAAAATAAATAAATAAATATTATTTTATAATATTATATTATACTATATCATATACATCTATGATAAAATGTTAGTGTTACTTTAGCATTATTGAGATGCTGTTATAGCTTTTATTAATATTTTGAACCAGTTTTTATTTTAATATTTTGTACATTTGCTTTAATTGTAGTTAACTTTATTAATTTTGTTGTTTTTGTCATTTTATCAGTTTTTGATGAGAAATGTTGTGTAGCTGAAATAAAAAGTTTCAAGATAAAAAAAATCTAAATTAAAAATTAAAGATAATTTTTTTTATTGTTTGCATTTATATATATATATATATATATATATATAATTAAGAATTTAATATATTGTAATCAGCATAAATTAAATCAAATAATAATTTATTTAAATGTTTTTTTAAATGTTTTTTTTCCACATTACAGTGAAGAGAATGATGTTTTTTACGTAACAGTAATGAGAAGCGAAGGAGAAAATGTCCTAATTTTCATGACGATAATCACCGCAGACTAAAGAATGTTATTTCTGTTATTCCTAAGCAAGCCGTTGCATTGATGCTGATTTTCTGTTTCTTCTTTCCTGTCCTCAGCTGAAGTGGAAGTGTAAAAAAGACGACACCAGCAACGGGCTTCAAAAGCTCTTCTGAAAGGTGTGTTTTCTGTTCAGTCTGTTAGGCTGCGTCTCTCTACAGCTCGAGCATCAGTGTAAACCAGGAGTTGTGAAATGACCTGAAACACTGTGTCACTGTTGGCAGCTTTTCCTCGTTTCTGAGAGTCAAATGCTTTTCCCAGGCAGCTGTGAAACTGATTTTCAGAGAAGCATCCTCCCGACGCTCAGGGTTTCAGGAAAACGGTGAAGAATATTCCCAGCTCATGTCTGAGCACCAAAACAAAAGACAGAAATAAGAAAGGATGCTTTATGTCAAATAAAGTCTATTTTAAGATTTATTGCATGAGTTTATCTGTCATGAAAATGTGACAATGCAATAAATCTTAAAATAAACTTTATTTTAAATACAACTGAATCTCCTGTCAATAAAAAACATACAAAAACAACAGTACAAAAATTATTAGCCTTTATTTTATTTTTATTTTATGTGGATATATTTAACTACAAAATCAGAATAAGTAAATTGAAAATGTATGATTTTTTTTTCTCTAAAATATTCTATTTTTAAAAACTTTTTTCGGACTTTTTGAGCTAAACTGTCTAAAAATATGAAAATGTAATGAATCCTAAAAGTAGACTTTATTTTACAGAAAACATAATGTCTGTTTTTTTCTTTTGTGGTTACATCTTATATTTGATCTCAAAATCAAAAGACATAAATAAGAATTTTTTTTTTATGTTTTCTGTAAAATTACATCTGTTTGGACATCTGTGGACTTTATTTTACATAAAACGGAATTTCTTTCTTTTGTTAAATTATTATTATTTTTTTTAAATGTATTTTAATTTTATAGTTACATGTTTGTGGTCATAAAAAATGTTTTCTGTAAAATGTCTATTTCTAGACCTTTTTTAAGATTTGCTGCATGAGCTTAACTGTTGTTATAAATTGTGATAATTCAATAAATCCTAAAAAATGGTCTCAAAATAGACTTTATTTTGCATAAAACTGATTTTTTTTTTCATTTTGAGGCTAAATATTTTGTGATCATATTTAACCACAAAATCAAAAAAAAAAAAAAAAAAAAAAAAACAAATTCTGAAAAATTAAGTCTATTTTAAGTTTTTTTACATTAATTGCATTTTCCTAACATTTTAACTAATTTCCTCTCAGTTCTCCTGACTTTAAAATAAAAAAGGCATATTATTTACGTAAACTGTAAAGTAAACATTACAGTAGGATTAGTCGTATGCCTTTAATTTCATATAAAACTGTACTTTATTATTGTAAAGTAAAGCATCCATCCATTCACCTTCGGGAGGGAAAAATCCCACTGGTGCTGAAATAGGTTTCAGTTTCTGGACTCACAACACAGTTCTTTATCTTTTCTTCTGATCTGAGGTGTTTTCATAGGAGTCGCTGTAATAATGTTTGAGAGAAATCAAGCAGCTGAATCAGTGTTTAGTCTGGGTGTCCTCCACTCCGAGGGTCAAAGGTCAAATACTGACTCCAAATACACTCCCAGAACTCCTGATTGTTTTTGGTGGAGGAGTGTATGAACGTTAGTGAACATTTCTCATGCTCTGAACAGAAATAGAGGCCGTCCTGCTGATTTATGACTGACGTTTATAAGCATGTGTGACTTGGCAAGAAATGGTTTAGTCTAAAGATAGTCAAAGTAAATCTGATTCTTCAGGGTCACCTTGCTTCTCACGGTGTTATTTTCTTCTTCCTCTCGTTTCTGGCCACACAGAGTCAAAAGCAGAGTTCTTGTCCATTCTTGCAGCGCTCATTGTTGAGTTTTAATGATGTCCAGTAAGAAGAAAGCAGTGCCTTGGTGGAGTTTGCTTCAGCTAAAGCAGCTGTGAGTATCTGACATCCCCAAATACACAACTGATTGACAACGAAAAAGTGTGTTTATATTACGCATCATTTTCAAAATATTTCAGCCACCTATTGAGGAG
This sequence comes from Cyprinus carpio, assembly GCF_018340385.1. NCBI lineage: Eukaryota > Metazoa > Chordata > Actinopteri > Cypriniformes > Cyprinidae > Cyprinus > Cyprinus carpio. Next base: position 867,905 of record NC_056588.1, on the reverse strand, counting down.
AATCTCATTAAATCATATCGGAGGGTCATTTAACAGCCCCAAATCAATGGAGAGTAATCCATTCAATATTACTTAAAAAATAATAATTATTTTCTGGACAAATAAACCCATTTTCTCAATTTCCTCCACACACACACACACACACACACACACACAAACACACGTGTATATATATACAAACGTGGGATTAATTTAATTTTTTTTAATTGTATTTATTTTTATATAAATATTCTTTAAAACTTTAATTCTTTAAATTATTTTTTATTTACAATTTGATACATAATTTATTTAAACAATAAACTTATACATATATTTATTAGTATTATATATTAGTATTATAATATATATATATATATATATATATATATATAATTTATTATTAAAGTATGAAAGTATCATTTATTATTAAATTAGTAAAGCATATTAATATTATTTTTGTTATAAATGTATAATTTATATTATAAATGTGTTTAATTTATTATAAAATGAATTATGAAATGTTGTTTTAAATTAAACTCCATTAAATATGTTTTTAAATTGAGATTTTTTTAAAATTTATTAATAATTTGATGCATGATTTATTTACAGTTTTTATGTAATTTTTTTTTAGAATGCATACAGAGTGGGAAAACAAAAATATTAATGGGATTAATATAATTCGCCATCATTTTATAATAAAGCAAAAAAAATTTATATGAATGAAATGTTTAATATATGTATATTGTATATAGAAAAAAATCTCTAAATATAATTTAAACTTTTTTTTTTAATTACATTTAGAGAATTTTTTTTGTATATACTATATATATATATATATATATATATATATATATATATATATATATTAAACATTTCATTCATATCAAAAATGTTTTTACTTTATTATAAAATGATAGCGAATGATATTAATCGCATTAAATATGTTTTTGCGTGTGTATGGTTGCTGTGGGATGCACAGGAATAGAAATGTAATAGAATGTAATAGAAAGCAGAAGCTCTGTTATTGTCGTTCAGGACGAGACTGTTGTGAAACCTGGAATGAACAGGCTTTGTGTTTGAGTTCAGCTCACGAGTGTCTGTTCACATGAATGAAAGCAGTTTTTATCATAGAAACCTGGTTTTTTATGCAGCACTGTTACAGAATTTTATCACGTAACAAATTTGATAATTTTCCTCATGCAAAATAACATTTCTTTTGATTTTTGGGCTGAAATGTATGGAAGCTCATTTCCACCATGGAATAAAAAAATGAAAAGCCTTTTATTACCCTTATTCCATGGCTGAAACAAGCTTGACTTTATTTTCCACAATTGTAAGATATAAACTCAAAAGTTTGAAAAGTCAAGCTTGTTTCAAAATTATTATTATTTGTGTAATTAATTTATTATATTTATATATTTAATATTTATATTTATTTTTAATGTTATTTACCATTAAATTTGATATTTATATTTTTTTATTACCATTATTTTATGATACTTAGAGGGTGGGGGAAAAAAGAAAAATAAGACAAAACAGAAGTTTTTTTTTTTTAATTTAAATGATTTAAATAAAATAATTGTACAATTTAAATGATCAATAAATACATGAAAATAAAGCGTATTTTTATTATATATATTTGTATATATTATACATTTTATTTATATTTTAAAATTCTAAATTAGGGTGAATTATATTGATTGCATTCAACGAGTGTATCGTGAGAAAAAGTATATTTATATATGTTTATATCTCACAATTCTGACTTTCTTCTTAGAACTGTGAGGATAAAATCCAAATTGTGGGATCAAAAAGTCACAATTAACTGGCAGAAATAATAACCTCTTTCAAATCTTTACAGGTTTCATAAGTCACCCTGTTAAATACATTTAACATGTAAAATATCTATTAATAATTCAATTTTGAACCCACTCCGCATGTTTTTTAATCGTGGTTTGTATACAAAATGTATAAAAACAACGACAAGAAAATAAAAATCACTGAATGAGTGAAATGCATGAAAACCGTAGTCAGTGCTTCTGTGCGTGACGTTCGTCTGTGTGTAAAGTTTAACAAAGGTCTAAAGTTACCGCAGCGCTCCAGATGATTCCTATGGATTTGGCGTTCAATCTAAATAACACATTTCAGAGATCCGTCAGAGGGACGTGTGTAAACACACAGGTTCTGCTGCTCGCGAGGCTCCTGAACAATGACTTCGGTGGGTTTGTTTGACTTGGAGCTCACGGCACACGCATGTGAGCGGCTCTCGACCCCCAGCACGAGTCTCATCATGTGTGTAATGTGTGACTGGCACGAGATCCTGCACAAAAACAGCCCGCGTCCATCTCTTCTGCACACTTCACAGCTACATTCAGTGCTGGTAGAGCAAAATCTGAGCGTGGATGGAGGAGGAGAGGAGATTTTCACCATCTTTTAGTTGCATTAATGGTTTTGTCTCATGATTGTGATGAGAGTTGTTATTGTAAGCTAAAACTAGGACTATTACAGTCGTTTTTCTTAATCAAAATAAAGCTGAAATGAAAAATGAATGTTAGATGAAAAACTGAAACTTATTTCAGATAGTTGCTAAAGCAACAGTTTTCAATTTTCAGTGTTTTTTTTTTTTTTTTTTTTTTTTGTGTACTAAAATTACTGGAACTAAAAGTGAAATAAAAAATTAGGCTAAAATAGAAGTATTAAAAGCACATTAAAAATTCACTAAAATCATAAACTAATAAAATTAAAACGATAACGGAATGTACCTAAAATAAAAGCTCATTTAAAAATATTAGCAAATACAAAAATATTATTTTGCAAAGATGTTCTGAGCAGTGCTGTTTTACTGTCATTGTTATTGTATTTTGTTAATATTTTTTATTATTTTACATACATTTTTACTGTAATTTGTTAAAGTTTTAGTAATTTTGAGTATTTTTGTCATTTACATTTATAAAGTATTTATTAATTAGTTTAATTATTTAATAATTCATTTAAGTTAAACTTAAACTAAATGAAAATGAAAAATGTTGAAAAAAATTTAATGTCTTATTTTATATAAATCTTTTAATAGTTTTAGTTAACTATAATAACCCTGGTTCTGAGTGGCTTCAGCATGTCACTAAGCGGTTGCTAAGGTAATCGAGGGATGCTAGGTGGTTGCCAAGGTAATCTAGGATTGTTAGGTTGCTAGGTGGTTGCTAAAGTAATCTAGGGTTGCTAGGTGGTTGTTAAGGTAATCTAGGATTGTTAGATTGCTAGATGGTTGCTAATGTAATCTAGGGTTGCTAGGTGGTTGTTAAGGTAATCTAGAATTGTTAGGTTGCTAGATGGTTGCTAATGTAATCTAGGGTTGCTAGGTGGTTGCTAAGGTAATCTAGAATTGTTAGATTGCTAGATGGTTGCTAAAGTAATCTAGGATTGTTAGATTGCTAGATGGTTGCTAATGTAATCTAGGGTTGCTAGGTGGTTGTTAAGGTAATCTAGAATTGTTAGGTTGCTAGATGGTTGCTAATGTAATCTAGGGTTGCTAGGTGGTTGCTAAGGTAATCTAGAATTGTTAGATTGCTAGATGGTTGCTAAAGTAATCTAGGGTTGTTAGGTTGCTAAGGTAATATAGGATTGTTAGTTTGTTGGGTTGGTCTAGGATTGTTAGGTTGATAGATGGTTGCTAAAGTAATCTAGGGTTGCTAGGTGGTTGCTAAGGTAATCTAGGATTGTTAGATTGCTAGATGGTTGCTAAAGTAATCTAGGGTTGTTAGGTTGCTAGGTGGTTGCTAAAGTAATCTAGGATTGTTAGATTGCTAGATGGTTGCTAATGTAATCTAGGGTTGCTAGGTGGTTGTTAAGGTAATCTAGAATTGTTAGGTTGCTAGATGGTTGCTAATGTAATCTAGGGTTGTTAGGTTGCTAAGGTAATATAGGATTGTTAGGTTGTTAAGGTAATCTAGGATTGTTAAATTGATAGATGGTTGCTAAAGTAATCTAGGGTTGCTAGGTGGTTGCTAAGGTAATCTAGGATTGTTAGGTTGATAGATGGTTGCTAAAGTAATCTAGGGTTGCTAGGTGGTTGTTAAGGTAATCTAGAATTGTTAGGTTGCTAGATGGTTGCTAATGTAATCTAGGGTTGCTAGGTGGTTGTTAAGGTAATCTAGAATTGTTAGGTTGCTAGATGGTTGCTAATGTAATCTAGGGTTGTTAGGTCGTAGGCTAAGGTAATATAGGATTGTTAGGTTGTTAAGGTAATCTAGGATTGTTAGGTTGATAGATGGTTGCTAAAGTAATCTAGGGATGCTAGGTGGTTGCTAAGGTAATCTAGGATTGTTAGGTTGATAGATGGTTGCTAAAGTAATCTAGGGGTGCTAGGTGGTTGCTAAGGTAATCTAGGATTGTTAGATTGCTAGATGGTTGCTAAAGTAATCTAGGGTTGTTAGGTTGCTAGGTGGTTGCTAAAGTAATCTAGGATTTTTAAAGTGCTAGATGGTTGCCAAGGTACTCTAGGGTTGCTAGGTGGTTGCTACAGTAATCTAGGATTGTTAGGTTGCTAGATGGTTGCTAAAGTAATCTAGGGTTGTTAGGTTGCTAAGGTAATATAGGATTGTTAGGTTGTTAAGGTAATCTAGGATTGTTAGGTTGATAGATGGTTGCTAAAGTAATCTAGGGTTGTTAGGTGGTTGCTAAGGTAATCTAGAATTGTTAGATTGCTAGATGGTTGCTAAAGTAATCTAGGGTTGTTAGGTTGCTAGCTGGTTGCTAAGGTAATCTAGGATTGTTAGGTTGCTAGATGGTTGTTAAAGTAATCTAGGGTTGTTATTTTTAGATGGTTATATAGGATTGTTAGGTTGTTAAGGTAATCTAGGATTGTTAGGTTGCTAGATGGTTGCTAATGTAATCTAGGGTTGTTAGGTGGTTGCTAAGGTAATCTAGAATTGTTAGATTGCTAGATGGTTGCTAAAGTAATCTAGGGTTGTTAGGTTGCTAGGTGGTTGCTAAAGTAATCTAGGGTTGTTAGGTTGCTAAGGTAATATAGGATTGTTAGGTTGTTAAGGTAATCTAGGATTGTTAGGTTGCTAGATGGTTGCTAATGTAATCTAGGGTTGTTAGGTGGTTGTTAAGGTAATCTAGAATTGTTAGGTTTGCTAGATGGTTGCTAATGTAATCTAGGGTTGCTAGGTGGTTGCTAAGGTAATCTAGAATTGTTAGATTGCTAGATGGTTGCTAATGTAATCTAGGGTTGCTAGGTGGTTGTTAAGGTAATCTAGAATTGTTAGGTTGCTAGATGGTTGCTAATGTAATCTAGGGTTGCTAGGTGGTTGCTAAAGTAATCTAGGATTGTTAGATTGCTAGATGGTTGCTAAAGTAATCTAGGGTTGTTAGGTTGCTAAGGTAATATAGGATTGTTAGGTTGTTAAGGTAATCTAGGATTGTTAGGTTGCTAGATGGTTGCTAATGTAATCTAGGGTTGTTAGGTGGTTGTTAAGGTAATCTAGAATTGTTAGGTTGCTAGATGGTTGCTAATGTAATCTAGGGTTGTTAGGTGGTTGCTAAGGTAATCTAGAATTGTTAGATTGCTAGATGGTTGCTAATGTAATCTAGGGTTGCTAGGTGGTTGTTTTATAATCTAGAATTGTTAGGTTGCTAGATGGTTGCTAATGTAATCTAGGGTTGCTAGGTGGTTGCTAAAATAATCTAGGATTGTTAGATGGCTAGGTGGTTGCTAAAGTAATCAAGGATTGTTAGGTTGTTAAGGTAATATAGGATTGTTAGGTTGTTAAGGTAATCTAGGATTGTTAGGTTGCTAGATGGTTGCTAAGGTAATCTAGGGTTGCTAGGTGGTTGCTAAAGTAATCTAGGATTGTTAGGTTGCTAGATGGTTGCTAAGGTAATCTAGGGCTACTAGGTGGTTGCTAAGGTAATCTAGGATTGTTAGACTTGTGTAATTACTGACTGGTTTTCAATATAAAATGTTTTGTTAAAAATAATTATACGTTTGTTGTTTGATACCATATTGTTTTGTGTAATATAGCATGTCTTATTTGAGAGGAGAACTAAAAGTACTGAAATAATCACATTAATGCACCAGTAAGGAACCCTTCCTGTGAATCAGTGTTCATCCGGCAGCTCTGGAAAAGAGTCTCTAACCTGAACTAAACCGAATCCAGCAGCAGAAGTGCTTCAAGCCTCCAGTTTCATCAGTAAAATGATGCTAAAAGCCACTGATGTGGAGAATTATGGAAATCTGTCCTGTCTTCTGGATGTTAAACTGATGCAGGTTTGAGAAGAGTGACATTTTTCTGATGTTCATTTGTTTTCTTGCATCGCTGCTTAATGTTTTATTAGAAGACCACCACACCACCAACTGTTTTCAACATTGATAATAATCAGAAATGTTTCTTGAGCAGTAAATCATCATATTAGAATGATTTCTGAAGATCATGTGACACTGAAGACTGGAGTAATGATGCTGAAAATACAGCTGCACATCACAGAAATAAATTATATTTTAACAGAGATTCACATAGAAAACAACTGGTTTAAATTACAATATTATTTTACATTTTTTCTTTTTTTTCTGTATTTTTAAACAAAATATTGCAGCCTTGGAGAGCAGAAGAGACCGACCTCAAAATTCTCAACACAGCACATTTACTCCATTTGGCTGTTAATGAACTGGTTTTAATACCCCAGGTTCTTCGTTTAGATCATGGATCCAAGTTCTGGGATTTTCCAGAATAACATGAACGTTATTAAGGGATCTGACACTGAATTGCTTCATCGAGCCACAGGTTTCTGAAAAAGCAAGTGAAAAAAAAAAGGGTCAGTTTCACATTTACTGCATCTCAGTCAGTCGGTTCTACCCACTATGTTCTACATGCAGGCCAAAGTCAACCGAGACACTCTGGAGGTCTGGCCAAACCCCTCCGCATCCCATAATTCCTCCCATCGCCCAAGGAACACGAGCGCAGTTGCGCCATCGATCCTGGCAGGATGCTTCAGGCCAGCCGTGACTACAGATCTGGTTTCAGGGTTGAGGGAAGGTCTGCAGCTGGTTTTCGCTCTTGGGTTGGGTGCTGGTCGCTCCACGCTGACGACCGCTGGTGTGACTGTTATATGTGTCTGAGTGTAGGTTGAGTGTTTAATAGTTTATGTTACATTGAGACGCAGAATGTGTTTTGGTATGATCTCTGTGTTATTGATGGTTCTGGTCAGACATCATGGCACTCAGAAGAGGAGCGACAACTGTATTTAGCTGCAGTGTGAATGTGGATTGATGGTAGTAAGAGGAAATGGAGTAAAAATCTAAATAACGGTTGCACAATTTGGCCCGAAAATAATTAGTTGTGATTATTTTGTCATATATTTTGATTGTCACATGAATGGATTAATAATATGAACTTTTAACATCTCATAATAATAATAATAATACTTATAATAATATTATCTAATAATTATTATATTAGTATTATATTATATACTGTTAATAATTACATTTTATTATTGATTATTATGTATTATTACTTATACATAATAATCTTTAATAATGACATTTTTATTATTGGCTATTATTATTATTATTATTACTATAAATAATAGTAAAATTATTAATTTTTGTTGTTTGATATTTTTGGTATTTTATTGTTATTTTAAAATCGAATACTTATTAAATTATAATAATTAAAGTTTTATTTCACAACATACTTTGGTTTTTATAAAAGTCAGTAATTCATTACTAAACCAATGTTGATTTATACGATTAAAAAAAAAAATATATATATATATGTTTAGTTAGACATTTTAATCGAAGATAATAAATAATATTCAATAGTAACTACTATAGTACTATTAATAAATATTATTAAAATGATCATTCATAATATTATTAATTGTAACGATATTTAAGTTTATTTATTTTTTTTTTAGTTTATTTGTTTTTTTTTTATTTATATTTTTGTTTATTGATTTATATATTTATGTGTATATTTGAATATTATTAGGAATATTAAAGATTGATTATTAATATTATGAAACATTGTAAACTATATAATCATTCAGCTCTAATTTGCTAAATGCATCTATGAGACATGAATGATATTGATATTTAGTTATAATATCATGATTCATCATAATTTTCCTGAATCAGTGTATTGTGAAGTGAGCTGTACAAATAAAAAATGATTTTATCATTCGGCCCTAACATGGTCATTTTCATATTTAAGATCTGAATCATGGATATCATCACAGTGTGCTTTTCTGTCTTCAGACACACTTTTTTCTTCTGCTGAGTTATTTAGAAATGTTGGCCTCCGTGTAACGTTTAATTGTTCCCTCTGCACGGCTCTGACAATAAATCTAGATTATTTGGATTGGGTTTGGTTTCACGGCTCCGAGCTGTGATGAATCCTCAGGGCCTGCGTGATATATGAAGGTTGTGAAATAAATGACTAATAAGAGTTTTTGGATGGTGCGCTTATTCAGAACTGAACAGAAATCATCTTGTTCAGCAGAAATGTGATTTGCACAGTTTACTTTCCCTGACTTCAGGGTTTTCACACACTTGAGTTTTGGCTTCACTCGATGTTCCCGATATGTAAACTAGCTTCTCTCCGCAGCATCTGCTCGCGTCCGTTTGAGATTAAACGTGTCAGGATGCGATATCTGACTCGTTGTTGCTTCACATGAGTATACTGTATGTATGCAGATAAAATTTTATATATATACATAGATAGATATAGATATATAGTTGTGCAATAATATAAATGACATTTTGTGAACAACACTTTTATTCTAAAAAAAAAAAATAAGCATACGTGTTGTTATAATTAATAATATTTTGAATAATAATTTTAATAATATTTATTATTTATTTATTTTATTTTATCTCGGATTAAAATGTCTACCTTTTAACATTTTAAGTTGTATAAAGTTTTAAAGTATTAAGTTAATAAATTACTGACTGAAACTCAAATTACAAAAATTCAGTGATTTAGATTAAATCAAAGTTATTACTACAGTAAAACATTTTAACTACATTTGTAAAGAGAAGGTTTAAAGAAAATTGTATATAAATATATAGTAGTATAAATACATAAATAGTAGTATAGCAATTTAAATATATAATAATAATAATAATAATAATAATAATTATTATTATTATTAAAGAATAGGTCAAATAATATTATTTGACCTATTCTTTAAATTAATAATAATAATAATAATAATAATAATAATAATAAGTATTATTATTTGACATTCTTTAAATTAATAATAATAATATTTTTTATTATTATTAATTATTATTTTTATTTGATATTCTTTAAAATAATAATTATAATAATAATAATTATTATTATTATTAATATGAAATAATAAAGCATGAACAGAAATACAAATAATAATAATAATTATTATTATTTGACATATTATTTAAATGATTGTTTTACATATTCTTTAAAAAATTAATTAATGAACACTAACAATATATTATATATTATATAAAAGATTATTATTATTATTATTATTATTATTTAATGATGATAATAATAATTATTATTTAACATATTATTTAAATTAATAATAATAACACATTATTATGAAATACTACTACTACTACTACTACTAAATATTTATCATTTAATAATTTTAATTTTAATAATAATATAAATAATAATGATAATAATAATTATTATTAGTAGTAGTAGTATGATATGCTTATAATATAAATATATAATATAAATAATTGTTTATAATACCACCATTCCATTGCTATGATATCTGACCAGAACCATCAGAAACGTGGAGAACTGCATCCTGCATTAAACCTCAGAGAGGATCGTTCATCCGGTCACTTCTACGAATGCATCGCACATTCGCTCGTAAATCACGGCCTTCTCCGTCTCTCTCGCTGATCTACATGCGTAGTTTCAGATAGAAGTGCAAACTCAGGGAGTCTGAGAGACGTCTGTTGTTCTTTGCTGTCAAATGCATCGGGGTTCCTGCCAGACACAACATGAAGCAGATGGATGGGATATTTTGGGGAGTTTGCCTTTTTCAGAGCTTGACTGAAACCTACAGTCTTACCCAGAATAAACTGGCTTGCGGCTCGTGTTTTGGTCTGGCAGGTTTTGCTCTTGGCAGCCTAAGGTTTGTTGGGGTTTTCTGGGAGGGGTGTTTGTGGCTTGTGTGATTTTAGATGATTCGCTGCTCTGAGGGAGGAATATTTTCAGCTGAGATGCAGATCTGTGCATTGGGGATGATGTTCTGCTGTGTTTTTGTAAGGTTTTCCCTCCGCTGCTCAGTATTTTTGTGTTGTTTTCCAGTACAGATATTTAAACATTCTTAAATCAAGATGCATTTACTTAGGATGCAAAATTCCAAACGACAAAAAAGTCGATTTTTGGTAGATTTTTTTAAAATTTTTTTATTTTTTTTTTATTTTTTTGTGGATATTTGTTGTTTATTTGTTGTATAATGTTTCTAGCTTATTTTGAGTCGTTTTGATTCGCTTCGATCCAAACAAGACTCATCTCGTCCCTTTGCACTGAGGGTACACTGATTCACTCGCTGCAAAAGATTTTCTTACTTAGAATTGTCTCTTGTTTCGCAGTGCAAATATATCAACATTCATAAATCAAGATGCGCTGAAAAAGATTTTGTCAGAAGACAGGAAGGTAAATTGTAAGTTGATTTATTGAATAAGAAAAGAAATCTGATATTGGAGTTGGAGTAAAAAAAATAATCTTGTTTTCCTTTTGAATTAAGTAGATTTTTCAAACTCTATTTACAGACATTTGTTCTTGTTTCCTACGAGCCAGAGCAGAGCATTTGTGCATCTCGGAGCAACACTGCACCCTTTCGTTCCTAAATGAATCTGTTTTTAGAATGAATCATTTGAGTCAATGATTCAGTGATCCATTCACAAAGACAGTCACTTGATTAGTTTCTAAATGAATCAGGCGTTTTGAACGAATTATTTAAATGAGTGATTCAATGAGCCATACATAAAGACAGTCACTTGATTTGTTTCTAAACAAATCATATATATATATAACATATTAAAATATTAAAATATTTGTTTATTTTTTTATTTTAAGTTTTCACATTTTACTTAAAGTTCTGGTCCTGGATGCTGATTGGCCAGTACAGAAGTTCTTGCACCTGCTGTAGACAGGATCAGTGATATCTTGTGGGTTTTCTCTCTCTTTCTGTTCTGTGTGTGTCTGTTGTCTGTCTGATGGCCTCCTGCGGTTCTATATATCTAAATATCTATCTATATAATGTTTATATATATTATTATATTATATTATGTTATTATATTATATATTTTGATGTTTTTTTTGTTAGATTTTTCTTGATTGCTGTTAAAGAGAGACTAAATATTGTAAGATATTTTTTCTTAAATCTATATATTGTTTTATATATATATAATAGTTTTATTATGTTTTTATTATATTATTAGTTTATCATTAGTATATAATAAAAATAATAATAATAGTTTTTTTATGTTTTTTTTTTTTTATTAGTTTATATTTAGTATATAATAAAATATATATATTCATTAGTATATAATAAAAATAATAATATTATAGTTATTAGTAGTAGTTGTTTTATTGTTATTTTATATTATATTATTAATATTATTGTTATTAGTAGTAGTTATATTATATTATTATAATAATAATTGTTAATAAATATAATATATAATAAATACAAATAATAATAATTTAATAATTATAACATGTACATTTTTAAATACTTTTTAAATATTTTTAAATTCCAAATACATTTAAAAAAAAATCTCAATGGCTATTGTTTTATTGTAAATATTTTACTGAAAATATGCTGTAAATATTTAAAACAGATTTTTTTTCTTAAATAAAATAAAATTTAATAATAAATAATAATAAATTTAATTTTCTTTTATTGCATTGCATGGGGGAATTACTAATATAGATATATATATATATATATAGATATATATAGATATATCAGATATATATATATATAGAATATACATATTTACAGTACATAAACATAATATGCATAATATGTTCATATATAAATACATACATTTTCATCAAAACATGATTTTACTGAATTCCTGTTGTTTCCTTCCACTTGTAGATCTAGTGGTGAGGTGTAAAATAAAATCAATAGTTAATCTTGTCACTGAATTGACCTTACATTGAAATAAATAGCCTGATATAATACAGTGCAAACATGCAGATCCGACTGTTCATTTAGTCTGAAAACACAACGGTCTGAAGCTCAGAAAGCAGATAAGGAAATCACAGCTTGAACAGGCCAAATAAAAGCTGATCCATGATTAACTAGACTTCAGCAATCATTGACTAACGCTGCTTGAGATATTTCTGAGATATCTGATGGTGGACAGCCAGACTGTTACTCAGCGTCATATAACAGACTTCATTCGAAGGGGGTATTTCTTTAAAAAGGGTGTAGGATTTGGACACCAGAACACTGGTCTGAATCGCTCTGCTTTTCCTGGAAGAAATGTCTGGTTGAGCAATGTTTTGAGTTCTGTTATTATTGTCCAGAGTTCAGATGTTTGATCAGAAACACAGCCAGCTTCCTGCAGCGAGTTACAGTGCGTTTCCAGTCAGGGCTTGGCGGTATATCTATATATTTTCATAAACGATATGGAATGAGGCAGTTTATGTCAATATGCAGCAGTTTGAGTGCATCTGAAAAATAGCTGAAGCTGCTGCGGTTACTACCACTTTATTTGTTTTTATTGCCTTTAATATGTACATCGTTTCATTAGATTATATCAGGCAGGATGAAAAAAAAAACAAACAAAAAAACAAATCCATATAGAAAATACCAAGATATATTACCAGTCAAAAGTTCTTGAACTGTAAGATTTTTAATGTTTTTTGAAGAAGCCTCTTCTGCTCACCAAGCCTTTATTTGATCAGAAATACAGCAGAAGCAGTAATATAATGAAATATTTTTACTGTTTAAAATAACTGTTTTCTCTGTGAATATGTGTTAAACTGTAATGTATTTCTGTGATGTGCAGCTGTATCTTTCGCGATCATTATTTTCAGCATCATTACTCCAGTCTTCAGTGTCACATGATCTTCAGAAATCATTCTAATATGATGATTTGCTGCTTAAAAAATATTTATTATTAATATTATTATGTTGAAAACATTTGAGTAGAATTTTTTCAGGATTCACAGATGAATAGAAAGTTCAAAAGAACAGCATTTATCTGAAATAGAAATCTTTTGTAAAATTATTTATTTATTTTTTTTATCTTTTGGTTTTTTTAAATTTTAATTGTTATTTATAAATAAAGGTATTAATTTCTATAATTTCTTCCCTGACTCCAAACTTTTGAATGGTGGAGTGTTTTGAATGTTACAAAGCTTTTTATTTCAGATTAATGCTGATCTTTGGATCTTTCTATTCGTCAAAGAATCCTGACTCAAAAAAAATGTACTCAAATGTTTTAAATATAATACCTACTACTACCAACGAATCTTGATCAGAATGAGATCAAGACATATTACAATGAAATCTGAAGATCATCGATGACATGAAGGTCACTGTGCGTAATGATGCTGAAAATACAGCTGCGCATACAAACTGAAGAAATACAGGTGTGCATTACAGAAATAAATTACATTTTATTTATTATATTTATTATAATTTAAATAGTAAAATATATTTCACAATATTACTGCTTTTGGTTTGTAGAGTAGAAGAGGGTTCTTTAAAAACATTAAAAATCGTACTGTTCCACATATCACAATTCAACCAAAAAACACAGAGATATGATTTATTTTGGCTTTATCGTCCAGCACTACACATATCACAATTTCAACCAAAAACACAGAGATATGTTCATGAAGCACGGCGTCCAGTATGGAGGGTCCCAGATCCAGACTGAATGTGAACGCTGTGTCTGTTTGGTCCGGCTGTGTTTCCTCTGGGTTGGTTTGGGTCGAATCCCGTCCAGAGCTCAGGCTTCCGCGAGCAGGACTCCAGCTGATGCCGGTCGGCTCCGTGTGTGGACACTCATCCTCCTCTTCCTCCGTGTCCAGGAGGGGAAGCGAGCTGCACTTCTGCCTCTGATGCTCCCAGATCGGGCCGCACCGGTCCGCTCCGTCCAGGTTGACGCGGGGAGGCTTGGGCGGCGGCGGGAGGAACAGGTTCTGCTCACTCTTGGAGCTCTGCAGCAGGAGACTGTGGCCTTTCTTCAAGAACTGAAGGTCTCCGAAACTGTCCGTGTGTCCGCTCGTGCCGATGTGAGACAGGTGACGGAAATCACCCAGGGGCAGGCTGATCATGTTGACCGACAAAACCTCCCTTCGGTTCGATAGCCTCCTCTGCCAGCGTCCAGACGTGGGTTTGCGGAGAAAAGACGTCCTCAAGGGCATCTTCAGCAGCGTGACAGCATGTGATGAGCGTCAGCTGGTGGCAGAAAGCTCTGTTCTGGAACAGATTATTAGAGGAAGAAGTCATCAAACCTGACAATAACCATTGCAATAACTACCTGACTGATACCTTTCAGCTAGTCTTTTTTTTTTTTTTTTTTTTTTTTTTGAAAGACATAAATATTTTTTTTTTTTTTTTTTTGTCAGAATCAGAATGAGCTTTTATTGCCAGGTATGTTTACACATACGAGGAATTTGTTTGTTTCGGACAGAAGCAAAAGCTCCGCAGTGCAAGAGAATGACAGCAAACAAAAAAACACACAATAAAAGAATAACAAAAATACAAAAAATACAAATCAGTAGGTAATGGAAGACAATATACAATTGACAATTGTATGGCAGATATATTACGAGCAGTTATGTATGTACAGGTATATTATGTGCAAAAAAATAATAATTTAAGTGTACACTAAGTATGTGTGTTAGATTAGTATATGTGTCTGTAAATATAAATAGTTAATGTGTTCCACAGTTATTGTCAAGTGTTCATTAGATGGATTGCCTGGGGGAAGAAACTGTTCCTGTGTCTGGCCGTTATTGCTCAGAGCTCTCTGTAGCCGTCGAAAGATGGCAAACAGTTCAAACAGGGATGTGCTGGATGTGTGAGGGGGTCCAGAGTGATTTTGCCAGCCCTTTTGCTCACTCTGGATAAGTAACAGTTCTTGACTAGAAGGGAGGGTTTGTACCGATGATTCTCTCCGCTGCAGTTCCGGACGAAAGACATAAATATTTTTATTTAGCAGGAATGCATTGTTTGGATAAATAGTTGAATTTATGAAAGTTTTTTAATTGCTGTTTAAGATTTTTTTTTTTTTGTTTTTTTTTTTTGTTTGTGTATTGGTTTTTGTTTTTTTTTTTTTTTTCTTTTCTTTTTAAAGAAATTAATACTTTATATTCAGCAAGGACATATTAAATTGATCAAAAGTGGCTGTAAAAAAATTATTAATTGCTATAAGCCTTATTGATTTATTAAACTATATATATATATATAGTGGCTGTAAAAAAATTATTATTTGTTTATATATATAGTGTAGATTTATTATATATAGACTAATAACAGTTTTTATTTTGTTTTTATTATATGCATTAAATATTTGTTAAATCTTTACATAATTATATTTGATGTTAAAGATTGTTTTTATATATATTTGCAAATATTGAACCTTTTTTTTCTTAAATGCTATAAGCCTTATTTTTTTTTTTTTTGTATATATCTTTTTTTTGTATTTTTGTAGTTTGAGTTAAAATGAAATAAGTATGGATTAATTTGATTGATAGTGACAGAGTGACAGTGACATAATGTAACATAATCCACTGTCAAATCTTTGGGGTCATTTTTAAAAATAAACATTTTAAAAATAAATTAATAAATTAATAAATGTTTAGAGGTTTTAAAGGTATTTTTTTGATGCATTGTTGTGTTTTACATTGATAATAATCAGAAATGTTTCTTGAGCAGCAAATCATCATATTAGAATGATTTCTGAAGATCATGTGACACTGAAGACTGGAGTAATGATTCAGTTTTGATCACAGGAATAAATTACATTTTAACAGATATTCAAATAGAAAACAGATATTTTAAATCATAATAATTTTTAACAAATTTTACTGTATTTTTGATCAAATAAAGAAAGGAAGGGAAGAAAGGAAAGAAAAAGAAAAGAAGGATATTTTTGATCAAATAAGTGCAGCCTTGTTGAGCAGAAGACTCTTTGTCTGATCCAGCCCATGTACTGTAGCAATCTCAGATATAGTTGTTGATTGTAACCAGTATTTGATTAAGATTATATTAAGATAAAGTTTTCTACCTGCTGGTTACAGATTAAAAATTAAGATTGCAACATCTTTACAACCACTGACATGTTTCGTCTTACAGCAAATGACTTTTGATTCTTCTGTGAGAACGTAAACGAAATCACATTTACACATTTTTATTGCACAACTAGATTCTAGATTCATGCGTAACCTGAGCATGTTCTCATAAAGTGCTCTCATTAAAGTATGAATATGGCTAAATTAGTTTGGTATACAGAGTAATTAGTTCCATTTGTTGTGATACTGTACATAGGAAGCTCTGCACTCCAGCTGGCATCGGCGCAGACGATCGCGGCCCTGTTTCGTGGTTTACAGTTCATTAGATCAGTTTTCGTGACTCGCAACACTCACTCTTTAAATTTGCATGGCTCTACAGAAAACATGTTTTGCTGGCCAATAAAGGTTTTATCGGCACTTTAGTAGCAGCAGGAGACGGCGAGTGCATAAAGGCATTCCTCTACAAACATGCAACGAGAGCGAGGGAGGATAAAAGTGGGTTGTTTTTAAGGAAATGCATGATTTAAACTAATAAATTCATTTTTAAAGAAAAAAAAAACACTCTTCCCCAACAAATCCATCAATTAAGAATCAGTCATAAAACAATTGAGATTTTTTTTTTTTTTATTTTTTTTTTTTTTTGAAGTTGTAAATAAAAGAATGTTTACTGGAATATTTTCTACTTCGAAATTCTTCAATTATTTGTGAAATCTACTCGCAATTTATGAGTGGAAGTTGTTTCTACAAGAGTTTTTTTTCCCAGTGTAAAGCTTTAAAATGATGTTTGATTGTCCGTGTCTTACCTGGGAAAGTGTGCATGTGTTTCACGCCCACATCTGAACATCTGAGGTCTGAAGCCAACAAACGATTGAGGCGTTTCTGCAAACATGACACGACTTGTTAGGCATCCTGTAAACAGCATTGGATATCTAGCCACAAAACCACTAAATAATCATCATGTTTCATTGATATAGATGCAAAACTTTTTGTAAAAAGTATAAACTTTAGATATTTTTCTTCAGTGATCATTATATTGCATTGCTTTATATAAAGCCATAAAACTTGTTACGTTTTTAAGAATAAAGATAGGGTTTTTTTTTTGCAGCGAATGCCATTGAAAAAACACTTTTGGTTCCCCAAAAAACCTTTTAGTTTTAGTTTTATGTTCATAAGGAAACATTTTGTCTTAGTATAAAGCCATATTTTAATAATTAAAAAAAAAACCTTCTTTAGTTTGTTTTTAGTCAGTTGCCATAAAATAACCATTTTGAGGGTTCCCAAAAGAACCTTTTGTGGTCAGTTAGAAGAACAAAAAAAAAAAAAAAAAAGAAAGAAATTGGGGTAAAGATGCCATTGAAAAAACACTTTTGGTTCCCCAAAAAACCTTTTAGTGGTCAGTTCATAAAAAGAACCATTTTGTCTTAGTCTGAAGATGGTTTTTATAGTTTGTTGAACCTTTTTTGCTTTGTTTTTAAGAGTGTAGAAGAACCATCTTTGGTTCACCAAATAAGTTTTCATTGGTCAGTTCTTAAAATACCCATTTTTTTCTTATCGTGAAGAACATTTAATAATCTGAAGGACTTTTTCACTACGCTCTTAAAAATAAAAGTTTCAAGAGAGGATTTTCACAGCTATGTCATACAAGAACGATTTTGGTTCCCCAAAGTACCTTTCAGTGATCAGTTCTTCAAAGAAACTTTGTTTTTCTTGCTTTGAAGAACATTTTAATAATCTAAAGAACCTTTTGCACCATGGAAAGATTCTGTAGATGTGAAAGTTTCTTCATGGAAACAAGACACCAATGAAGAACCTTTCTTTTTAAGTGTCTAGAAGAACTGTTTTGGTTCTCCAAAGAAGCCTTCAATAAACAGTTCCTAAAATAGCCATTTCTTCTTTTTTGATTCTTTAGTGGTTCCATAGATCTTAAAGTTTCTTCATGGAACCATCAATGCCAATAAAGAACCTTTATTTTTGAAAGTGTAGAACAATCATTTTTGGTTCCACGAAGAACGTTTCAGTGAACAGTTATTCAAATAACCATTTCTTGCCAATAAATGCCAATAAAGAACCTTTATTTTTAAGAGTGCAGCCAGTTTTATGGCTTTATATAAACGCAACGTCATATAATTCTGGTGGAAGTGATCTGAAGTGACGCTCAGGGCGAAACGAAGAGTGTCTCTTACCGTAACCCAAGAGATCTTTGCAGTTTTGTCCTGTTTTTTAAGCTCTTCTTCTACAGTACAGAGTCCGTCTCAGGTCCCGAGTGTTAAAGTCCAGAGATTGTCAAACAGGTGCTGATTGAGTCTGACCTGTGTCTCCTCCCTAAAGCTCTGCGTTTGTTTGGTCTGTGCTGATGTCACACCTGGCAACGTAACTTCTGTGAAGTGTGATCTGAGATACTGAGGAAGTTCACCTGAGCTGCTCGGCTCTGACTTTCATCATATTCCTGTGAAAGCTGGAAAGGGCTGGTTTCTGTCGTGTCGACATCACGTTTAGGGGCTTCACTCGATACTAATCTCATGTCATTGTGTCTGCTGCTGGTTTCCTGTTCTCCGTAGGCTTTGCTAAGCCCTTCCAGCTTAGTTATGACAGCGGTCTCTTGCTCTGGGACGTGTATGTACAGGTGGACCGGCGTTACACAAGTGCTGTTGACATGTAGTAATTCCTGCTTCGCACCCATGACCTCACAGACACCGAGACCTGAATCTACCGTCTTCTGATTCAGAGTCAAGTCTAGGCATGAATTATTGTTGTTGTTTGTTCTGGGAGAATTAAAGTTCATTCAGTGACTTCAGTGAAAATCAGGATACTAAATGATGAATATAAAGCACATTACATTTACATTTAGATATTTAGCAGACGCTTTTATCCAAAGCGATTTACAAATGAGGACAATGAAAGCAATCAAAATCAACAAAAGAGCAATGATATGCAAGTGCTATAACAAGTCTCAGTTAGCTTAAACGCAGTACATGTAGCAAGTTTTTTTTTTAATCATATAATAAAATAAAACAGATAGAATAGAAAAAGAATAGAGCAAGCTAGTGTTAGAGGCCTTTTTTGCTTTTGTTAATTGTATAATAAATAAAAAGAAAACAAATAGATAGAATACGAAAAGATTAGAGAAGCCAGTGTTATTTTTTTTTAAAGAAAACAAGTAAATAAATAGCGTGCAAGTCTAAAAGGGGCAAGATTATTAATATTTAAATACCCATCTGTTATTCATCTATTATTCTTTTGCTTCATCCATCCATCCATTGTTCTATTGTTCCATCTATCCATCCATCATTTTTTGCTCCATTCAATATCCATCTGTGATTCTGTTTTTCTGTCCATCCATCCACCCATCCACTCATCCATCATTCTTTTGCTCCATCCATCCATCCATCCATCGTTCTATCACTCCATCCATCCATCATTCTATCGCTCCATCCATCAATTGTTCTATTGCTCCATCCATCTATCCATCCATCCACCCATCCACTCATCCATCATTCTTTTGCTCCATCCATCCATCCATCCATCCATCCATCCATCATTCTATCACTCCATCCATCCATCCATCAATCCACCCATCCATCATTCTTTTGCTCCATCCATCCATCCATCCATCCATCCATCGTTCTATCGCTCCATCCATCAATTGTTCTATTGCTCCATCCATCTTTCCATCCATCCACCCATCCACTCATCCATCATTCTTTTGCTGCATCCATCCATCCATCCATCCATCGTTCTATCACTCCATCCATCCATCCATCCATCCATCAATCCACCCATCCATCATTCTTTTGCTCCATCCATCCATCCATCCATTGTTCTATCACTCCATCCATCGTTCTATCACGCCATCCATCCATCATCATTCTATCGCTCCATTCATCCATCAATTGTTTTATTGCTCCATCCATCATCCATCCATCCATCCATCCATCCATTATTCTTCCATCATTCTGTTGCTCCATTTAATATCATTCTGCTTTTCTGTGCATCCATCCATAGTTCTATCACCCCATCCATCCGTCCATCCATCTGTCATTCTATGTTTTTCTGTCCATCCATCTATCGATTATTATTTTGTTCCATATTTTTTTCTATTCATTCATCCATCCATTGTTCTATTGCTCCATCCATCATTCTGTTGCTCCATTCAATATCCATCCATCATTCTGTTTTTCTGGCCATCCATCCATCCATCATTGGATGGAGCAAAAGAATGATGGATGGGTGGATGGATGGACAGAAAAACAGAATCACATGTAAATGTGAGACTTGCTCCTTTACTAGCCAGTTTTAAGTCTGTTCTCAAATCTTATTTGTTTTCTCTGGCATCTGGCACTTCCTAGGGGGAAGTCATGGCCTAATGGTTAGAGAGTTTGACTCCCAACCCTAAGGTTGTGGGTTCGTGTCTCAGGGCACGAATTCTGAGTATGGGTCACTATACTTGGCTGTATGTCATGTACCTTTCACTTGATTAATGTCAGTTTAAGGTTTTGATGTCAGTATGCTCTGATTCTATTTTAATGTTTTTTGTTTGTTTTTTTAATATAATGCATGTTTCCTATTATGCTTTTTATATATTGTGTTTTGTTGTATAGCACTTTGGCGTAACTCTGTTGCTTTTAAATGTGCTATAGAAATTAAATTTGACTTGACTTGACTTGACATCATTCTATTGCTCCATCCATCCATCCATCATTCTGCTTTTCTATTCACAAACTTTGGCGAATCCAGTGACGAGTTTTCCTCAGAAGTGTTTGGTTTCCCGACAGACAGATAAAACCCTGTTCACCCTGACAGCTTGCTCATTTTCCAAAACACAACAAACATCCAGTCACAGATTCTGACAAACAGACATCAGTACGTTAGCGTTACTGGAAAAGAGCAGCTCGATGTTCAGTACAGTAGAACAGCTCTAAACATTGGCTCTGCGTGTTTGTCAAGTGTCATTCCAGGACAGACTTGGTACATTCATTTATTAAATATTCTGTCTAGTCACTTGAAAATGCCCTGAACAGAGTTAAGAGAAGAACTGTTTTTTCTTTCCCCCCAAACAACATGAAAAGATCATCCAGTGTTCCTGCTGGGATCCCGGATGGAAGCCAGATTCCGAGGGGAAGCTCGAGAACTGGGTTTTCTCCACGCTTGCTTTCCGTCAGAGTCCTTTCAAACGCATCCAATAAACAAAGGGCCGCCCTTCCTTCATCGGCTTCAAAGAAGCAGGTCTTCCTCCACACATGCAACCATTCACATGAACCAAACATCAGCTCTTCATCATAACGTTTATCCAGCGCTGGAACTGTGAATTTCAACGGCTCTCTGACGAGAAACCCTATCATGCAAACAGATAATCAAGACGTTACGATGGCTTTTGCTGTCTAAGGCCCAACAGCCACACCAAACTGGGTTTTGCATTATTCCTGCAATGTGTCTCGATGACTTTGGCCTTATTTTCGAGAGCCTGAGATTGTTGAGTCGCATCCAGACTCTGGTTTCTGCGGTTGTGTTTTGTACAGATTTCTTCTTGTACTCTGTTTTTCTTGTTTCTGGGAAACTCTTCCAAGTGCTCTTGCGGCTGCTTTTGTCTAATTATTGGTCTTGGTCTTTTCTTTTCTCTCTTAATCGCTCAGCTAAACAATCCTATAAGCGATTATGATGAAATATCGCCTGCTCCACACTCACATGTTGTTTCTGCTGTCTTCATAGGCGCCACAAGTGACAGATTTGCACATTTAAACATGCATACAATTGCATTTTGAATTAGACTTGTACATTTTGGAATTGAAAGCAATATATTTATATTTTTAACAGTTCTCTTGACTTGTCCGCCATGCATTGCAGTGCATTATGGGATTGTCTTCTTCATGAGGAATGTTTGTGATCCCTTAAAATGCTGTCTAGGTAGGGAGCGCTAGGTTTTGGAACAGATTGGACTGTATATTCTATGGTTCTTAAGTCAAAATCAACATTTTTTAATGTTTTTGAAAGAAGACTTTTATGCTCACCAAGTCTGCATTTATTTGATAAAAAATACAGTTATTTTTTTTAAATATTATTAATATTTAAAATATCTGTTTCTGTGTGAATATCTGTTAAACTGTAATTAAATCTGTGATGTGCAGCTGTATTTTCAGCATCATTACTCCAGTCTTCAGTGTCACATGATCTTCAGAAATCATTCTAATATGCTGATTTGCTGCTCAAGAAACATTTCTGATTATTATCAATGTTGAACACATTGTTTTTGTGGAAACTGTGATACATTTTGTTTTTCAGGATTCACAGATGAACAGAAAGTTCAAAAGAACAGAATTTATTTGAAATAATAGAAATCTTTTGTAAAATTAAAAATGCCTTTACTTTCACTTTTGGTCAATTTAATGCATCCTTGATTGATAAAAATATTAATTTATTTTTTAAAATAGCTTACATATGCATATCTAGCATCTTTATCAAGAGCAGTAATATCATTCTGGCATCCTGTTTTGTCTATTAAATTGTCTCTGCGTGTTATCAATGCCGTGTGCGTGATAATAAACTCATGTCCTTCTGAGATGTTGACCTCCTCATGTCTCCTGGCACACATGATATGTGATTATTAAATCAAGGATGTGCTGTTTGGAGAGTTTTAAAGCAATATCTGGGCTCCACACTGCACATTAATGAGATCAGATGTGATCACGCACACTAGTGCCAGCTATACTTTAAATACGGCAGGGTTTTTAATGGATAATCGTGGGTGTGTGTTACATTCTTTACTGAATGCCACTGACGTTATAATAAAGAGAATGTGCTATGATCTGCTGTATGTTAATGAGGTTTTACTCAGAAAATCACTATGTGATTATGTTGTATAGTGAATATTTCTAAACATCTGTGTTCTGTAGCTGTTGGCATGATGGGAGTTATTGCTCCAAATCCATTACTGTCATGCTCACAAACTGTTTTGCCAATCAAGGTAGTTGTGTTTATCTCGCCTCTTTACTGAGGTTTGTTGCCTCCACATCATGCATGTTCACATTTACTACATTAGAGTCTGTTTTTTGTCTCATTTTAACTCTTTTATCGAGTTGTTCTTTCGGATGGAAGCATAAGTTTTTATATTTTAATGCTGAAAAAGAAGTTGCATACAGTCGCACAACACTTGGAAGTTATAATTATTTTATTTTATTTTTAAAATTATTTAATGTACTACTTATTTTTCCAATTGTAATCACTTTTTTAACTTTTTTGAAATTCACTTAAATAGTAGTTTATTTTTTTATTTTTATGTATTTATTTATTTTATATTTCATAAGTTTTATTTTACATGTGATTGCTTAAGTAATATAAAACTGTTAATTTATTATTTTTCAAATTGTAATACTTTTTAACATTTTTGAAATTCACTTTAATATATATATATATATATATATATATATATATATATATATATATTAGTTTATTTGTTTTTGTTTATTATGTATTTTATTTTATAATTTCATGTGATTATATTACATGTGATTGCTTAAGTAATATAAAACGATTCATTTATGATATATATTATAAATATATATATATATATATATATATATATATATATATATATATATATATATATATATATATATATATGTATATATATATAAGCAACCAATGCATTTTAATCAAGATCCAAACAAAGATGCTGCATACATGCAACATGAGCAGTTTTTAATTTAAATTAGTTTGTATAATTTCAAAATTTTGATTTTGATCATTCAAAAACAGAATGATTTGACTTCAGTTTTGTGAAACTATACATAAAAAATATCTGCATGAAACAGAAACAGCAGACGAGCTGAACGAGATGCAGATTCACTCTCTGCCAGCAGGTGAGCTTAAAGCGTTTCCTTGGTTACCGCTGTAAACAAAGCAGCGCTGCACTTATGAACTTTAATATGCTTCATACAGAGGCACGATGAAAAGAAAAAATACCATCTAAACTTTTCTAAAGACAGTAAGTTCCCCTCAGACATACATTCATATAAACTCCTGCCCCTAACTGAATCGCGATTGTTTAGCATCTCAACCGATTTGAATCATCACATATTTGAATCGATTTGTACTATGATTTACATGCATCAAAATACTATAGAGTTTAACTGGATGTGTAACCCTATGTCTATTATTATTACTGTCCAAACTCCAAGCGACTATGTGGTGATGTACACTACTGTTCAGAAGTTGATCAAAATTACTGTAAAAACCGTGAAATATTATTTTGATTTAAAATCACAGTTTTCTATGTGAATATCTGTTAAAATATAATTTATTTCTGTGATGCGCAGCTGTATTTTCAGCATCATTACTCCAGTCTTCAGTGTCACATGATCTTCAGAAATCATTCTAATATGATGATTTACTGCTCAAGAAACATTTCTGATTATTATCAATGTTGAAAACAGTTGTGCTGCACAATATTTTTGTGGAAACTGTGGTACATTTTATTTTTCAGGATTCACAGATGGATAGAAAGTTCAAAAGAACAGCATTTATTTGAAGCAGAAATCTTTTGTAGCATTATAAATGACTTTCATTTCATGTCTTTCAAATGTCACTCTGGAGCAGTGATGTACAGTGTGTTCAGACCCGTGACCCATTTTCGTGTCACGACTCGACACACTTCCGCTGGAAAACTGGGTCACTGCTTCTCCTTCAGGCTCAGGGTCCAGCAGAGAGCTCTGGAAAGTTTGTATGTGTAAAGTGATGCTGCTTTTGTTTAGTTTATTGAAGATGCAGCAGTTGTTTATTTACTTAATTGAGCTTGCGTGATATTTGCTGGTTAGGTGGGAGATGGAGCCTGAGCTCATGGAGCTGGAATGATAATCGCGGCCGTCCTTCCGGAATGCTGTGCTTCTCTCTCTCTCTCTCTCTCTGTCTGAGTCTCTCTCTCTCTGTCTCTCTGTCTCTGTGGTTGATGCGAGACCCCAGTCATCTCTTCCAGATGCTTCTAACTCTGCAGAATCACTTTCTCTGCTTGTCTCGGTTTTGCAGACACGCACTCGCTTCATCTGTGGCCTTAAATCCTTCACAGCCATTGATCCTGTTTCTCTTCACTCGTTATATGACATCATTCAGCTAGCTTTTATATATATATATATATATATATATATATATATATATATATATTTTTTTATATATTTTTTTATATGGTTTGGTTGTTAGATAGATAGACTGATAGATTATATATATATATATATATATATATAGATAGATAGATAGATAGTTGAGAAACTACATGGTAAAGTATTAACTATGAAACATTATATAAAATATAATATATATATATATATATATATATATATATATATATATATATATATATATATATATATATATATAAATTTTTAATTTTAAAAAAATAAATTATATATATTTAACATTAAATTTGATATTTATTTTTACTTTTATTTTTATTTTTATTTTTTGGTATTTAACAAGACAATACATAATGGTACAGTTAGAAATTACAGATTGTCTCAAACCCTCCCATTCAAAATTTATACAAATGTTATATGATATGATATATGATATGATAACCTACTATCCACACCCTAAATTCAAGTAGAAGGAAATAATAATAAGAATAATAATCTAAAAATTGACTGACCGAGCTTCCAGTGTGTTGATTAATGATCTGTAATTGCTGTGAAGTCATTCCAGTTTCGTTGAGCGCATTAAAGTTGATTATTGTTTGTTTGTGAACTAGAAATGAGATTAGAGGAACAGATTCCTGAGATGTTTGTGAGTGTGATCTAATGCTGAAGAAAGGCTGAATCAGACAGCAGTGATCCAGAACACATCAGGAACTACAAACCAGTGACTCAAACTGAACAAACTAGAAGATCTGAGTCAGATTTCTGATCTAAACCAGGCCAAATACTCCCAGCGCTTCCTAGTCCTGCCTCTGATGGGGTTTTACACCAGTCACACTGATGGGTATTGTTCCAGATTTTCCAACTGTATTTATGTGCCTCAGGGTTTCTTAAAGAGTCTTAAAGCAAATTAAGGAGCGGAAAGTCTTAAATTCATAAACGCATTGCATTAAATGTTGCATGCATTGCTAAAAATGTATATCTTCCTCAGTATTTTTGATATCTTTAAATCACGATATGTTTACTTTTGATGCAAACTGAAGAAGTGAAGTCTTGTTCTCTGGGAAACAGAACAAAATGAAAAGAGTTTTTGCTTAAAACAAGAACAAATGTCTGTCAATGGGATATTAAAACTTGTTTTCTGAACTCACTGGCAGATATCCACAAACCATACATTTCTCATAAAACAAGACCTATTTTCTATCATTTTGCTTCTCAAGTGTATCTTGACTTGAAGCTCTACTAAAGACAGCAATAGTGTCATTATTCTGTTAAAAGGAATGATTGACTCTGTTTTTAGTGTTTAATGCTCCTGTTTAAATAAAGACTCTAGATTGAGTCAGTGCAGAATGACACTGGTCAGACAAACACAATTATGTTTATGATTTGTGAAATACTTTGCAATTAAAGTGTGTTTGTTTCGTGTTTCTTTAAAACAAATATTATTATTTTTTAATCTGTTGCAATGACTTTTTACTGCCATGAGATTCAAATCTCACTGTTATGATTGTGATTCTCGATCAGGAGACGTCGTTCATGAACATGACAGCTCATTTACATTCATCAAAAAATAATTTATGAATGAATCATCAATGGAAGCCCATGGAAGCATGGAATAAAAAAAAAAGTGTAATTGCAACTTTTTATCTCAAAATTTTTATCTAAAAATTCTGACCTTTTTTCTTTCTGCTATGAAGCCCATGGAAGCATGGAATAAAAAAAAGCAGTGGGCAGCCATTTATGCTGCGGCGCTTTTTATTCTTATTTATTTTTTTAGCCATGGAATAATTAAAAAAAAGGCATTTTTGACTCACAATACTCACTTTTTTATTCCAGTTATGAGTTTATATCTCATAACTTTATTTACAGCAATCCTTGTTCTGAAAAAAGTGAGAATTATGAGATAAAAAGTCGCAATCACATTTTTATTAATTAATTTTTTTTTATTTTCTGTGGCAGAAACAACTAAATATTTTTGTCCTAATGTGAGAAACATACACAATGTGCTTTTTATTTTTATTTTTTTTCCAGCACTTTTTTTTTGATTATGATGTTTGAGATTTAATTTTCAACCATTATATTTTCTAAGAACTTTTTTTAAATGTATATTTTTCTCTCACTTAGATATAAACATGTGACAAGGGACTTCTGTTTACTTTCTGTCGACTTTCTGTTTTTTGACATCATCAGCCAATCCTGTGGCTCAAGAGTCATTAGTCACATGACATTTACGGCTCAGCTGATTGGCTCAGAGTTTTCAATGATGGCAGCAGGTAGGCTGTGTTCTTTCTCTGAGATGAATGTGAATGCCAGCTGATTATAACTCCAGGTAATGTAGACATCAATTGTGACGGCCCAAAATAAAATTTATTTTAAAAGCATTAAAAAATTATCACATTTCGCAGAAATATTTTTCCTCCAATTAATCATTAAAAATCTGAAATATAATAAATGGAAGTGCATTGCACATATGGAAGAGTGTATTCTGATTCCATGTCATCGCTTTCCATGTTTCTGCTTCTGGTTGTCTTCTGCGTGTGTGTTTTGTCCATATTCAGCATTGGCTGTTGATTGGGTGGTGTCTTTTCTCAGAAGGTTTCTCTGTGTTTCCTCTCCTCGCGGCCCGTCACATGGTTCTGTTTACTTCTGCAGGCTTTTCTTTCATGTTCCTGGAAATAAGCGGAACACAGAGTCCCATTCACATTACAGCCACCATCCTGAAGAAGCGTTCACCGCAGGCCGAACAGAAACTTCTCCGTCTTCACCCGGTGTCACCCCAAGACATCCATCTGACCCGTCATTGAAACAGAACTTCACTTTTAATTTATATATATATAAATTAACATATACATACATACAGGACCTCAAACCAACCACACCCACTGCTAAAACTCCCATCTTCTCCTTCTGTCTCCTTACTGAGGCAGAAGTATCAAAACTTCTCCATGCCAACCATCCTACAACATGCCCTCTAGACCCAATCCCCTCACACCTCCTCCAAGCAATCTCTCCTACACTCTTACCAGCACTCACACACATTATCAACACGTCTCTCCTCACAGACACCTTCACCACTGCATTCAAGCAGGCTCGGGTAACCCCACTGCTCAAAAAACATACATTAAACACTTCACTTACAGATAGCTACAGACCTGTCTCTCTCCTTCCATTCATAGCGAAAACCCTTGAAGGAATTGTTTTCAACCAGATATCATTGTTTCTCTCACAGAACAACAAACTGGACGCTAACCAGTCAGGTTTCAGGAGTGACCGTTCAACTGAGACTGCGCTACTGTCAGTCACGGAAGCCCTGCGGATTGCAAAAGCTGATTCCACATCATCAGTTCTAATTCTGCTGGATCTATCTGCTGCTTTTGACACCATCAATCATCAGATCCTCCTGTCTACCATCTCATCACTGGGCATCACAGGGATTCCACTTCCCTGGTTTGAATCCTATCTCACTGGTAGGTCTTTCAGGGTGGCTTGGGGAGGGGAGGTATCCAAAGCACATCAACTTGTCACTGGGGTTCCTCAGGGATCAGTTCTTGGACCCCTCCTTTTCTCTATATACACTACATCACTGGGTCCCATCATACAGGCACATGGCTTCTCATGGCTTCACCATTGCTATGCTTATGACACACAGCTCTATCTTTCATTTCAACCAGATGATCCAAAGGTAGCTGCACAGATCTCAGGCTGCCTGGTGGACATCTCAGCATGGATGAAAGAATATCACCTACAGCTCAACCTGGAGAGAGAAGACCAAGCTTCTTGTCTTTCCTGCCACTCTAACTCTACAGTATGATTTCTCCATACAGCTAGGCTCTTCTACAATTACCCCATCAACTTCTGTCAGAAATCTTGGTGTAACCTTTGATGGCCAGCTGACCTTCAAAGACCACATTGCAAAGACTGCTTAATCTTGCAGGATTGCATTGCACAACATCAGAAAGATCAGGCCCTTTCTAACGGAGCATGCTGCATGACTTCTTGTCCAGGCCCTTGTCATTTCTATGGTGGACTACTGCAATGCTCTTCTGGCTGGACTTCCATCAAGCACAATCAAACCTCTACAAATGATTCAGAATGCAGCGGCACAACTGGTCTTCAACGAGCCCAAAAGAGCCCATGTTACACCTCTCTTTATATCATTGCACTGGCTACTGGTTGCGGCTCGCATCAAGTTCAAGACACTGATGCTTGCATATAGAACAGCCACAGGCTCAGCACCCGCCTACTTCCACTCACTACTACGAATCTACATCCCCTTCAGAAGTCTGAGATCCACTAGTGAGTGACGCGTCGTGGTACCATCGCAGAGGCTCAAAATCACTTTCCAGAACATTCTCGTTCACCGTTCCTGGCTGGTGGAATGATCTTCCCACCCCTATCCAGAATGTGGAATCTCTAACAATTTTCAAGTGACAGCTGAAAACTTGTCTCTTTCAAAGCTTCTTGAGTTCATCATAAAAAAAGTCTTTCTCTTTATTTATTCCTTCTCTTTCTAGATTGTACTTATTTGAACAATGTCTAAAACTTGGTATTACAAGCACTTTCTGTGCGCTTTATGTAACCCCAATTGAAAGTCGCTTTGGATAAAAGCGTCTTCAAAATGACTAAATGTAAATGTGTGTATATATATATATATATATATACACACAGTATATATATATATATATATATATATATATATATATATAACTTTCCATTCTACCATATATACGGTTAATAACTATAATTAAATTTTATGTCATTTTACTGCATCTGAACTGTGAAAAAAGCTTATTTTGTAAAGTATTTTGTAAACAGTATTTGAACATATTTTTCCAGTCCTTTGCAGATTATAAATTACATTATGCATTTTGAATAGTTCTTTTTGTCATTAAAACCAAAACCTGTTATTTTGCAGCTTTTATTATTTTGATATGTGCATTAAAGCTGATGCATATTTGTTTAGAGCTGTTTTGGCTTGTAAAAAGTCTTAATGGATTTGTTTCATCTATTGTCTTCTCCAGATGTTCACTGATGGACTGGAGTGCTGTGGATTACTTGTGGATTATTGTGATGTTTTTATCAGCTGTTTGGACTCTCATTCTCATGGCACCCATTCACTGCAGAGCATCCATTGCTGAGACACTGATGCAATGCTACATTTCTACAAATCAGATGAAGAAACAAACTCATCTTCATCTCTGATGGTCTGAGGGTGAGAACATATTCAGCAAATTTGACTGAATGATATGGTATGACTCCAGTATCTAAATGTCAAATATTCTTACATTGAACCAGGCTTTAATCTGTCAACAATAAATGATTAACTTTCATTTTATGCTTCAGGTCACACAAACAGGTGCACAAACTTTACATGCACGAAATGCAAACATTAAACTTCAATACAACGCAATACAACACAAATCACGAGAACGATAAAACTCACATCATGTCAAAATATGTCTTCTGCAAATGCAGGTTACTTGTATAACAACAACAACAACTAATATCATAATATCATAATCACTGCTGTCCATAAGGCTAATGTGCGTTCTTTCATAAGCACCAGTCTGATCTGTGTGCTGATGAGGATGCACGGCATGTCGGCGGCAGGGGTGCAACTTTCCAGACGAATATCGAGAAGGGTCTCGGATGTCGCTTATGTCTCCGTGCTCTTCCAATCAGTGTCCTCCAAATCACAGCACGCTTTGGACAGAGACGCTCCAAATGATGTCAGATAGCCTAAGTATTATGCATTTAAAATTGTAGAATTTATGAAAACAGTATTTGTTCTCTGAACTGTCAAAAAAAAAAAATCCACTTTTTAAATCTTAGATGGTAAGATAGATAGATACAGATAGATAGATAAGAAATATTAGATCTTAGATAGATAGATAGATAGATAGATAGATAGATAGATAGATAGATAGATAGATAGATAGATAAAAACATACATATTCTTCGAAAAAAATCCCCCTTTTATCTTAAGTTGTAAGTGTACTGTTCTAAAAGTAATGTTTTATTCAAAAGTTGTTTAAATGTTGGAGGCCTTGGCTGATTCCAGTTGAGCAATATGCATTTTTTTTTGCTTTGCATGATATTATACCAAGCCTCTTTTACATAAGGTCGAGTGTCCTGTCCAGTTCTGTACAAAAGAGTTATTGTGTTGGTGCACTGTCCAACGGAGTTTGCAAAACCTTGGCTGTGAAATCCTGTACCGCTTTCCAGAACATAGATCATAAAACATAGTTTTCTACATTCCCAGAAGAAGATGTGCAAAACTGAACTAGATGAGACATTAGGATACTGATCTGATTTCTATGCAGTAAAAAGGGATCAGTTTAACAAGCTCAACACAGCATCATCATCACAGCTGTTTACTCAAGAAAAGACACTGAGAGACGGATGAATAAACAGTGACGAGATGAAAATAAAAGCAAACCTTTCAAGTAAGCATGACAGGACTATTATTCAATCTGGCTTATTAATCCTCTGCCTGAAGCCCTGACCAGACCATCCAAAATGAATCTATTTATTAGAAAGATATTTCATTAATGCGTAGAGAAGATGTGATATTAGCTGTTATTGGAGTTTTGTAAAGATCTGAACACACACACACACACTGAGTTTGTTAATTGCAACATTCATGCTCATAATACAATGTTTCGATGCTTATTTCTTTGATTTCTTGTCAACCTTGGTGGCTGGACGATCATTTCCTTTAGGCAGAATTGCTCATTTGTTGTAATCATTGTAACATGAGGTTGTAGTCTCTCAGAGCACTGAGGAAATGAAGCCGTCCCATCTGAACTACAGCAGGAGCTCGATAACATCAGTAATAACCACAGTTAAACACACGATCATACAAGCTTCATCTGTGCTGGATTTACATGAGCTCTGATCAGTGTGATACTATAACACACACTAACCCTGAAACAGTGTTCACACCTGCAGCCGTGTCTACATTACACAGTGCAAAGTTGATTAGGAGACAGTGGATCCTTCTACTGAACACTACACGATTCACTCTAGACTGGTTTTGAAAAATAGCTTGTGAAACAAAAAAGGTAATTGCGACTTCAATTTGGACTTTTATGAATTCTGAGCTTACATCTTGCAATTCTGACTTTTTCCTCTGAAGTTTAGTTTATTTGACACAATTCTGACTATTTTCTTGTAATTCTGAGTTTTTTTTTTTTGATTTTGTGTTTTTTTTCTTTATTTTTTGTTTTTTTTTCTCGCAATTGTGTTTTTTTTATTTTTGTTTTAATTTAGTTCTCACAATTCTGACTTTCTCTTGTAATTCTGTGTTTAGCTCTCACAATTCTGACCTCTTTCTTGTAATTCTGAGCTTATTTCTTGCAATTCTGGCGTTCTCTTGTAATTCTGTGATTAGTTCTCACAATTCTGACTTTTTTCTTGTAATTATGAGTTTATTTCTTGAAATTCTGACTTTTTTCCTTGTAATTCTGAGTTTATTTCTCATAATTCTGACTTTTTTCTCTGAATTTGTTTTTTGTATCTAAATTTAAACTTTTTCCTGTAATTTTGAGTTTATCTCACATTTCTGCCTTTTTTTTCCTTGTAATTCTGTGTTTAGTGCTCACAATTCTGACATTTTTCTCTGAATTCAGTTTATTTCTCACAATTCTTTATTTTTTCTTGTAATTTTGAGTTTATTCCTCTCAATTTTGACTTATTTTTGAATTCTGAGTTTACATCTCTCAATTCCATTTTTTTTCTCTAAATTTTGACTTTATAACTTGTAATTCTGACTTTTTCCCCTCAAAATTGTAAGAAAAAAGTAGCAATTACCATTTTAATTTTAATTTTTTTATTTTAATTTTTAATTTAAACAGAAGCTTTCTGTTTGTGTACAATTCTGAACTGTTTTCTATGCCGTAGAGACCAGTGGGTGTGTCCTGTGGGGGCGTGGCCTCTGGGTAATGAGGGAACCAATCACTGAGCCTCACTGATCAATTACAGAGACGTTCTCATTATTATTCTCAATGACTGGCAGCTGCATCAGTGTGAAGAGCTTTAAAAACACACATGAATGTTTTGAGGTATGGACATGCTGCATGAACGCTGGTGGATTGAGTAGCTGGTGCTTCACTGCTGCATTTCCTTCATCTTTTATTTTGCGTTGCATGTCTTTCTTTTTCCTTCATGTTTGTTTTTGTATAAACATCAGTTTCATTCTACATGTGTACAAAATGGAAACAGTGATAAATCCACCATATTCAAGTTCAAGCTTCGGGAACACGATGCTTAAAAAAAGCAAATCTATATCAATTTACACAGGTTTTATTTTCTTCAAAGAAAATTGTAAAACACAGAGTTATGAGAGTCCAAAACACTTTTTCTGTTACTGCGGTCATGCCAAAACATGTTCTTGGAGTTTCACCAACTTCCTGTGTGTCCCGCAGTGACTTCCTGCCCGTGTCTCTGGGTTGCTTTATTAAGTACGGGTCACTGTCGCCGTAGTTCAGGTGATTTGTGGTCAGTTCCTCTGGACGGCTCGCAGGAAGCGCTTTAGAGCCGGAGCAGAGGACGTTTCCTGACTTTCACACCACAGATTCTTTTTCAAGCCTTTTCTTTAGAATCTATTTATAACTCTTACTTTTTATTTAATGTTTTTAAGAGATGTACACTGACTCAAATCCTTTCAGACAACATTTGTTAAGAAAAATGTGCTCGACGATTAAGCAGCTGTATCTCAGGATGATGACTTAGAAATAATATAAAATATTACTAGGACAATCCCTGTACATTTACTGAAAGTTCAGCCTCACTGTGGGCTTGATGGATTATTATTATTTATTTATTTTATTGTGCGTGTCGATTGTGGAGACTTGTTATATTCTCTGATATCAATTATTATGTGTACCAGTTTTATTTTAGTATCATTGAAATACTAATATAGTTTTTTTTTTTTTTTACGTTTTGAATCAGTTTTTATTTGTAAAAAAAATTCCTTTTGTTATTTTAAATTTAAAGTTTTAGTAATTTTGTTGAGTGCTTTTGCCTTTTTTTAGTAGGTTTTTTTTTTTACTTTTCAAAAGACAAAACAAAAAAATGTAATGTATGTGTAATTTTATTAATAATATTTTAAACTAAATTAAAAGGATAAATGAGAAACTAGCTGAAATTAAAAGTTATATAATTATTTATTACATAAATGTGTATATATAATTATTTAATACCAGTTATTTTTTTCCCCCTGATATAATCTACTGAAAAAATACACCAACCCTGACTTTTATTGGCTCAGAATCAGGAATTTCATCTTTCTATTTTAATTAATCTCTCCTGAATTGAAAGGAAAACCTGTTTTACACATTCTGAGGAAGGAAAAGAGTTGCATTTAATCATGTTGACTGATTTATATACTGCATTTACAGTTATAAAACACACACCCTTAACAATGTCTTTTGAGATTCATTTTGAAAAGTTTTTGCAGGGTTATTGCTTTCTACTTTAGGAGGACTCTGTATAGAACAAAACATCACTTTTGGTTGTTTTTAGTTGCTTTGCTGTGTATTTTATTGTAATTAATGCTCAGCAGTGTGTTTGCTGTGAGACTGAAGCAGTGTTGAATCTCATGCGTCTGAAACCGAGGCCAATGCCGTGATAACTTCATTACTTTTATATGTTCCTCGAGAGAGAACAAAGATAGAGCTGCGACTCGATGCCAAATAACACGTCAGACAGGACATGTGTATTATAAAAGGTCTCAAAAGTGCAGATATGTGCGCTGTATCACACATCAAGAAAATACGGTTAAAGAAAACTTTCATATTTTTCAAAGGATCGTTTACAGAAATGAGGAAAGAAACAGACACACATCTAACAGGTTGACTTGATTTGGCATATTAATGGTTAAAAACTGTAGGTTTCTGTAGGACAGTAAACAGACAGAACACATCATTTTTAACACAATATTGATGATCCCGGCTGACTGTCGTCTCTCTGAAGAGCCACTGCTGTGGATATTTACATGCAGCAGATGCTTTTATCTTTTATCTAAAGTGACTTATGAATGATGAACATCACTAGCAATTAATCATACGAGAGCAGCGTTCTCACAAAACCCCAAAACTGAACTTCATTTAGTCATACAGACGCTAAAAGCAAAGTAAAAATGCAGAAATATTGAATTGTGAAAGCTTAAAAAAAAATTATAATAAGTGTTTATTTATATGTATAGTAGATGTCCCTGGTTGTGGTTTAGTTTAGTGCTCGTGTGTTAAAGGTTGTTTCAGAACTCAGTCTAAACAGGCAGCATCCTACCTGGAAAGGAAAGAACCCTAATAAGTGAAGTACACAGGACACCTTACTATTTCAAAAGTTTTGACATTGGCTTTTCACTAAAGTAACAACTAGGGGTGTGAATCTAGACAGCAAATCGATTCAGGAACAATTTTTGGAAATTCAGAATGGTTTGATTCCATTATAATTAATTATTTTATTCAGCTTTTTTATGCATTCATAGGATTATGTAAATGGTTCTCCTAATGTGTTTCCCAGGTCAGAAAAAGAAAACGTCAGACTACTTAACATTACATACCAAGCCACTGAGAAAAAAAAAAATTAAATAATAATTTCACTTAGAAATTACTAGTAAATTGGACAAATAATTATAAATAAATGTCAAGTAACACAAATTAAACTTGAAATTTTGAAGCAGAAAACTTTTTTTTATTATTATTTATTTATTTTTGTGATTGTTATAATTTTTATTTTATTTTATTTTATTTTATTTTATTTTATTTTATTTTATTTATTTATTTTTGCAGTGCAACTTGAAAGTAAACAAATTAAATCCATGCACATACAGGCTACTTAGATTATAACCAAGAATGAAATGTACTGATAAAATGTTTTAGAGCTGAACACCTAGGAAAGTATTTGGCTTTTTTTATTTCCATGAATTTTCTTGACCTGGTTTTTCATCAACATTGTCAGTAAACTAATCCAATCTGATTCATTCAGTTTCCTCAAAGTCTTATATATGCAAATAAAGAAAAGAAAAATAAAAAAGAAAAATCAGCTATATCCAAGAAAAAGCACTGACAGTAAACTGGTAATAGTTTTTAGGTTTTTATGCATTTTCATGTTTTATTTCAGTAGTAGTGCCACACAATGAGTTTATCATGTGTTCTTGACTCTATACCATAGAATAATTCACTCATATAACATATTTAATGTTTATTCATTTTAAAACATTGAATCATACTTTACCATATTACAATTCATTCATTTTTTTAAAATCATTTTAAATCAATTCTTGACCGAAACACAAGATTAACGATTCCAAAATCCATCAATTTGTAATCGATGCACCCAAGAATTACAACATTTCTTATTTGAATTTAACTTGATACCAAAAAATATGGATGAAAAGAATGCATTTTTATATATTTAGCATTATGGTGGTGAGTTTGCACAGGAAGAAACCAATTTTCTTTGTAAAAAATTTAAATGGTAAAAAAAAAAAAAAGGATTTTCAGAGATTATGGGAATATTACTTTTCAATGTTCTCAAAATATTTTGGAACAAAAAGGATTGGATTGGAACATTGTACATTCAGAACATTCAGACTATCCAGTTTTTTAAACTGTTGAGTGCACTTTGACATCGAGTATCTGTAAGATTATTTTCCCAGTAAAGATGTTAATTTCTGTTTATATTTTAATCTGTCAAAACATCGTCAGCCCTAACATGTTGAAATGCACTTAAAGTGTGTAATTCATCTTATTTTTAACAAACGGTTTCTACCGCGTGTGAAGTTATGGTGAGATAAAGCAGAGAGATAAGACGGCGGTCCTTAAATGAAGGTGATGTAACTGTACTACTGCTTTTGAGAAGAAGCATATGTCTGTGAGGTCCTGTGAATTTCTTGCTCTCTCGTGCTGGTAAATCAAAAGCAGAGGAAGCCCGGCGCAATGCGGATCTTTACAGGATTAGTGGCTGTGGGGGGTCAGGGTCGGCGGGAGAGCAGATGTGGATCCGCTGATACAGGTCTTACTGAAGCTAGTGTTAAATGATGCTTGATGCCAAAGGTACATGCTGTTTAGCACGTGCAAACCCTGCTCGCGAAAGAACGTTGTAAAAAACGTTCAGATGAAGTGATGAAAACATTACTTCTGAATGTTTCTAAATGTATA
Source organism: Cyprinus carpio (assembly GCF_018340385.1). Taxonomy (NCBI): domain Eukaryota; kingdom Metazoa; phylum Chordata; class Actinopteri; order Cypriniformes; family Cyprinidae; genus Cyprinus; species Cyprinus carpio. The sequence goes on along the minus strand of NC_056588.1, from coordinate 830,369 downwards.
TAAAAAAGCATTCCATTTCAACATTCTGCAAAACATTATATTTTAAAACAAGTGGTAAAGGCCCTTTCACACTGAACACGAACATTCGGCACAAAATTTCAATCGTTTTCATATCTCCAGAAAAAACATGAGAAACATTTTTTTTCTATACATATAATTATGACTATATATTTTCTATATCTTTTCATGCGGATCATGGTGTTCTTATAACAATAAAGGATGCTTATGTCATATAATGTGCAGGTGTTCAATCCATTATAAAACATAGAAAGAATGCATGTCTGCCTATTATAGAATCCAAATCCACTTTGGATCTCAAGCACTCAATGATGGTTTAAAGTGTATTTTCAGAAAAAAAAAACATTAATAATCACATGCATTTTCAAATGTAGCTTAATACTAATTGTACCTCAAATTATATTTTCAGATGTATTCTTTAAGCATTATAGATACTTTGTGTTTCTGATGAGGAACCAAACGTTATTTGTCTTAATTTAATGCTGTATATTGAGCAGCGGATGATGTAAAAGCTGTATTCGAGATACAAAGGCTACGTGAGGAAAAATGCATCATTACTCATCTCCTTGACACAACAGATTTAGTATTCCTCCAAATAAATAAGAACAGTGAAATGCAAAATTAGAATATTAAATAAGAATAGCACTTAGTGTTAAATGACATCTGTGTTTCACCGGATAATGACGAAAATGTTATTTTAATTTTGCTTGACCTTAGTGCAGCGTTGGACCATGAGATTTTAATCAACCGCTTAGAACACTGGGTTGGCCTAAAAGGTAATGTTCTCAAATGGTTTAAATTTTATCTCATGGACATAAAATGTTTTCTGTTAACATTGGGGCTGTAATTCTTCCTTGGGGAGTCCCACAAGGTTCAATTCTTGCTCCAATTCTTTTCTCCATTTTTCGGGAATATAAAGTGTCATTCCATTGTTAATTTGATGATATGCAGATTTACTTGCCCGTGAGTGAGTTAAATTCAAATTCACTTGACGCTTTATTAGCATGCTTACACGATGTTAAGGATTGGATGGCTGCAAAATTTTTAAAGCTTAATGAAAATAAAACCAATGTTATTGTGTTTGGCCCTAGAAAGCATGATGTGCTGCAGTGCTTGAATGCAACTTCTTTGACTAGTTTTGTTAAATCTAGTGTAAAAAATTTGGGATTTGTTCTGGATAGTGATTTAAAGTTGGACAGACAAATTAACGCTGTGGTGAGATCTTGTTTTTTTTTAATCTACTTCTGTTAGCTAAGACTTAATCATTTCTATCTATAGTTCAGATTTTGAGAGAGCAATTACGTCCATTGTCTTTTCTCGAAAGGATTATTGTAATTCCCTTTATTATGGAGTTGATGTTCGAGCTCTTATGCGTTTACAGAAAATCCAAAATGCTGCAGCAAAAATGATCAAGTCGGCAAAGACATATGAATCTGTGACTCCATTATTAATTTCATTAAAGTGGCTGCCAGTACGACTTAGTATTATTTGTAAGATCCTCGTACTTGTCTTTAAGACCTTGCACAATCTAGTGCCTGTGTATTTGTCTGATTTGGTGGCAATCTACACCCCCTCTAGATCTTTGAGATCAGAAAATCAAAATTATATATTTAATCCCTTTTTATTAACCAACGGCTTTGCAGCATTTTCTCTTGTGTTTGTTCAAGCTTTTTCAATTTGGATTTCCTTCATCCTGAGGCTTAGTGATTTCACTTTTGGTGTGAAAGGGCTTTACATTTGCCAAAAATGGTTCAGGTTTCCTGAATAGTTACTCAAGACAAGAAGTACTGATTTAAAAAAAATATATTCTTGTAATCTGAAATAAAACAAAAATTACAACTCATTAAAAAACTAACTGAAATTAAATATGACATTAAATTATTAAATCTATTAAATGAGAATGGCAAAATGTAATTATATTTTAAGGCATATCATAGACACAAAGACAAAAGCCATGCAGCTGTGGTTTGTAAACAGAAATATAAAGTCAGCACTTCATGCACAAAATTCTAAACTCAAAACCATTTCCGTGCAAGAAGTTCAAAGTCATTTCCAAGGGAGAATGTTTTGTGTATGTTCTGTTTCATGATTCAACATGTCTTAGAAAGAATTTTGTGAATGCAGATTCTGTGCATTTCATTTACAAAAGGGCTTTTTTGCAATCACAAAATGCATTTTATCTGCAGTTGAACAGGGATATGAAAAGTATTTTTTAACATGCAAAAAATCACAAACCTTTAACCAGTGATTTAGTCCAAAATATGTCCACCTGTCTAATGTTTTGTCAGTTTGAGTCTTTTGAGTCCTAGCAGTCTCGTCTGAGAGCTCATATTTAGTCAGCATCAAAATTATTTGCATAAAGACTTATTGTTTTTGTTTTTACTCCAAATAAAATTTCAGTGCAAGTGTCCCGATGGAGTCTGAAATGTAATTTATTCAAAATACATGAACACAATCTTTTGATCTGCACAAGCTCCATTTCATGTGTTGTGTTCTGAAATGTGTTGAATATAAGATACAAATGTTTACATGCAATCCCAGGCAATTTAATCCGATTTCAGACTCTGAAAGTTCAGTTTATATGAATATAAATATTCCCATAAGCATTTACATGTACATTACATGTTTTCTGTAGATATCATCTAACATGGAATATTCTCAGAACATTCTAAAAAGGTTCTCTCACAGTTATAAACGAACGTTACAAACAGAGCATTCATTCACTGTTATCTGGTCTTTAAGTTATCAAAACCTTAGAGTAAAACATTATTTATACATCGTTTGTGGAACTTTCTTTTTCTAAAATGTTTTAGTTCGTCTAACGTTTTTAAACATTACCACTTGTTTGAGAATATTCAGAGAACATTCAAGAGTAACATCCCCATAATAATTGCAAAATGATACAATGGAATGTTCTCAATGTTTGCATAACCAAGAAAAAAAAAACATTTTTAAAAAATGGATGTTTTGAACATTTAGAGAACATTCAGAAACAACATTTCACAACTTAATGGGAATGTTAGAAAAATGTTCTTAGAACATATTTTTATTAGCTGGGTACCGCAAGTATATTCACCATTTTTGCCTTGATGACATATCTAAAAGGAAATCTGTTTTGTATGTCAGAAGTTTCATTCATTTTTGAAAAAAGTAGGATTCAAGCGTTCGCTTGCTTGGTTTTTTCCAATGGATTGGATTGTTTCAGATCTCATCAGATCGATTGAGGTGTTTACATGAAGGCTTTTCAGTCCGATTGCATCATCAATATGATTTATTATTTATGTGCATGTAAACGTTGCTAGTGAGTTGCATTCTCAGTTATAGATGATATAAAAGACATCCCAGCTTACAATTAAAAAAATATATTCATTAAGAACGTTTCCTCTTGGTTGTAGAAACTTTGGAACATTCAATTGTATCATTTTGAAACATTATGAGAATGTTACATTTGAATGTTCTCTAAACATTTTAAACACCATTTTTTTTTCTTGGTTACACGAATGTTAGAGGAACATTCCATTTTATCATTTTGAAACTGGTACAAAAACGTTAGATTCTGAAAGTTTTTTTTTAAATGTTAGAATTTTCAGTTTTTAACATATTAAGAATGTTATTGTTTCTTCTTGGTTTGTACAAATGTCAGAGAAACGTTCAATTCTATTTTGGAAATGTTATGAAAACGTTCTAATGATTTCACTGAAAAACGCTATTCAACAAAGTTCTGAGAACATACAAATAACATCACAAGAATGTTGTTTTAAGAACGTTTCCTCCCAACATTGAGAACATATATCAAATATTATTAATGTTATAAGAGTGTTCCATAAATAAAATCTGCTGTCTTTAAAACTGATGAAGTGCACTAGAACGAGGAATGTTTAAATCTTACAGAGCAAACTCACACACACAGACACTCTCTCTCTCTCTCTCACACACACACACACACACACACACATATTCACACTCACTCAGTCTGTGGAGGTTATCAGCCACGGCGGGGTTAATGCATCACAGATCCAGCGCACCTCAGATCACTATTTATTTATTAAAGTCTGTGTTCATATCCCATCCACTACTTTTCCAGCTCTTCAGTTTGAGTTGAGGTCACACATAAATATTCTGGAAAGATTCTCTCGAAGTTATGAACAAATGCTCTTGCAGTAACGTTAAAGGAACGTTTGTTCAAAGTTATCTGGTCTTTAATAACATTCGCAAAACATTAGCACAATTTTTTTTTTTTTTTTTTATACAGCATTAAAAGAGCATTTTTATTCATCGATTTTTAAATATTACTAACTACTTGTTTCAAAGATCTCAGAGAACATTCAAAAGTCATGTTCCCATTATCCGTCTATAATTACGTTCTCAAAACGTTGTTTATACATCGTTCATGGAGGATTTTTCCTTAATGTTTTAGTTGAACATTCATTTAATGTTTTTTTTTTTAACTGTTACTTGTTCAAAACGTTCTAAGAACATTCAAAAGTAACGATCCCATAATGTTTGCAAAATGATCAAACGCAATGTTCCTTTGTTTCTATAACAAAAAATAGTTGAACATTTTGAACGTTTAGAGAACATTCAGAAACATAACTTAGCATTCGAAACATTCTTAGAACATATTTTTATTAGCTGAGAAATTATCTACAACTTTTTTCACATACATGCAGTGTATTTGCGTAAAACAATACATTCCTATTACATAGTTTCAAAATTTTGTTTATTGTTATATTTATTGCTTTAGTAACTATATTATTGCTCAGTTCTTTATATATAAAGTTGGATATATAGAATCTCTTACTTTATCCACATACATACAGAATACTTGCATAGACTGAGATATATTGTATAGTAAATTTTTAGTTCTTATTTTTAAAATTTTCTTGCAAAATGTAACTATATCATTGGCCAGATCTTAAATGAGTGGATTATATGAGTATGTCAAACTTTATCGTCAGATTCAACTTAAAATATTAAGCTCAGTTGCTGTTTTAAATTAAGTATAATCAAGCCCTGTTATATATTGCATACAATCAATATAACTTTAATTTAACATGAACAGTTGGTATGAAGAAGGAATGTTCTCAGATTGTTCTGGCAAGGTTCTTTCATAGTTATCAACACAGTTCCTCCAGGAACATTAATAGATCATTCGTTTAAAGTTATCCCTTTCCCCACTATTGAATTTTCCATAATTTATGAGAGGTTTCCCTGCCATTGATGGAAATTTACAGATTTAGTCTTTTACAAAAACGTGATTTCCTCAGCTTTTTGTTTAATGTTGCTTTTTCATGAAACTTACCCACATTCGAGTGTTGATAATAAAATATAGCATGAAGCTAGAATAAAATGGGCTATTTTGTTTAAAAGCAGAGGCTCTTGTTTTGGCATATTCCATGTTCAGAGGACATGACATTCATAGAACAAGACATTACAAATATTTTCTGGTGAAAATGTTAAAACATGCTAGCGGTGCCTAGAAACTTTTTTTAAAAGACGCTGGCGGGGAAAGAGTTAATAATGTTCTCAAAATGATAGAACACCTTTCATAGAAAGTTTTTCACTTGTTACAGAACGTTCAGAGAACATTTGAAAGTAACACTTGAATGTTTAAATATAATCAAGCGCTGTTGTATATTACATACAAACATTTTGTATTAGTATGCGACGACTTTGAAACTGATAACTCTGTCTATTTTGATAGTTAATCGTCTGCTCACCCTGTTCAGTGGTGTCAGTGCCGTCAAATCAGTGATATTACTGAATGTTTAACAGACACTTGTCCACTTGAAGTTGCTCAATCGTGGTTTGCAGGAACTGGAGGTCTCCTCAGTGCTAAGGTTCTCAGTGACGCCCATCACCGCCGCTGCTGCTGCATGCGCTCAGTCACGTATCCCTCCAGCCCTCGGGGGAAAAACCTCCAGACCCCTCCATGTTGCTAAAACTGTATGTCTTGGCAGTACTGTACTGTACTGTACTGTAAGTGTGTGTTTTGGAGCAGCTGATCTCACAGGTGTCTGTACGAGGACGTAACTCGACTCTGGGCTGGGATTCGCTCTTTTCCCCTGATTATATCAAACTCTGTCCTGAGCTCATTATGTTGTGCTGAAGCACATGGGACGTCCCAGCGGCCGAGGCTTTGACATTTGACCTGGGACTGTTTGATTTGGCACTGGTCTGTTGAGTGACGGGTCGCCTTGAGCAACGCTCTGATGGTTTTCAAACATTAGACATTCAAGAGAATAGAAAGGAAACACAATACCAGAATACTGCATACAGAATAAAAAAGTTATTGCAATTCATTTCAAATTTAATTCAATTTGTTACTTGCCATTTATTTGTAAATAATTGTGAAATTGAATAGCAGTGAAAATCATTTCTAAAACAATTTTTTTTTTCAATGTACCATTTATTAAAAATTGCATGTTTAAAAACATTATGAACATTAACTCACTCTGATATGATTTTGCCATCTGTTTATCATTTCAAACATAATTATTCTAGCTATTAAACCAAATTTCAATGTCCTAATGTTGAGTTGTCTTATCAAATAATTACTATATACAGTATATATGGTTCATTATTTAAATAATTAGTTTTACATACATACATACACTACTTTTAAAAATTTGGGGTCCGTATGATTTTTGAAAGATATTAATACTTTTATTCAGCATAAATTGACAGTAAAGATTACAAAAGATTTCTTGAATGTTCTATTAATCTGTGAATCCTGAAAAATAAAATGTATCACAGTTTCAACAGAAATATAGTGCAGCACAACTGTTTTCAACATTGATAATCAGAAATGTTTCTTGAGCAGCAAATCATCATATTAGAATGATTTCTGAAGATCATGTGACACTGAAGACTGGAGTAATGATGCTGAAAATACAGCTGCGCATCACAGAAATAAATTACACTTTAACAGATATTCACATAGAAAACAGTTACTTTGAATTAAAAATAATATTTCACTGTTTTTACTTTATTTTTGATTAAATAAATGCAGCCTCGGTGAGCAGAAGAGACTTCTTTTTAAAACTTTAAATTCAAACTTTTGCACAGTCATGTGCACTCACTTCAAAAATACTATGTGTTCACCTACAGTCTAGTTTTGTTGTGGTCCAGTGGGAAAATTGTCCTGAAAATCGGCTTGTTAGATGATTGTTGTTCTATTCACTTGTGTAAATAACCAGCCAGGAATGCTTAACTCTTTACATGCTGACTTAAATGCATCGTGCACATGCGAGACACATGCAGTGACATCAGCACTCGACCCTCCTTATAATATGTGGGTCACTTAAAGTAATGTTTATGAAATGTCCTTATAACTTTATTAATATTTGATATACAGTATGTTCTTATAACGCTGAGAGAAATAAGTTATTATTGAGTAATGGGTTTCCAGTGATGCAGCGATCAGATCCGTGCGTGTCTCCTGCGCTTTGACTTTAAGACTCAGTCTATGATTGTTTTAACAGCTGTGGGATGAGAGCGAGTCTGTGATCCGGAGAGGTTCTGTGTAAGTAGGGCTGATCCTATCTAAACAAACACACAAGGCCGTGAAGGTACAGACACACGTCAACCACAGCATCCTTCAGCAGCACATCTACTCTTCATTTATTTTGCATTGCTTGTCCTGGTGAAACAACTACAAGAGGAAGACAAATGTTAATACAGAAATCTACCTGTGAGTAAATCTCAGTATACTTCAAACACTGCATGATATACATTCATGTATGCATATGCATCATACAACTCTATAAATCTCTAAATGCACAATATCTGTCTCTCTTCTGTCTTAGCTGTGAATTTCACAGCGTTTTTCACCCATGTAATGCAAATTGTCCAGTAATCACTTTCTATGCTTGGCGGAGCAATAGTATGAAGAAAATCTTACTAAGCAAGTTAGTTGTTTAAATCTAATCTGTCTCAATGATATATAGCACAGGCATATGATAAACTCTATTGCACTCACAAGTAATTATTACATTTTTATCCACAATAATACAAAGAAATGCACATTAAGCATGTAAACTGGGACTGCATTAAAGGTAAATGCCCTTCATGGCGGCATACATGCAAAAAAATAAGTAAAAACATCTACAAAGCTGAAAAACTACACTATTTTTGTAGATGCATTATTATGCTTAAAATGCATTTGGTCATCAAGAGTAATTCATTATATGTGAGATTTTTTTTTTATAGGTGATTCCATAATATGCCATTTAGGACTTTTACTTCTGGAAAATTAGACTCAAAATTCTGCAAATTATCAACATGCATTAATCCATTAAAAAAGTGCTTTTGCCTGTCTTGTAGTTTGTAGAATGTGTCTGCATTAAAGAGAAATCTTCTTCTCGACAACGTACATGTAAAAATGAAGCTAAAGCATTTATCTTCACTGAAAATAATTTGGTGTAGAAATAATCATCACTAACACTGAAATCTTATTATTTATTTTTTTTTGCAAAATGTGCTCCAAAAATCCAATAAATAATTTAATTTAATTTAAATCCAATTTAAATAATTAAAAAACTTTTAATTTGCAAAAATATGAAAATATAAATAAATTTTTACAATGTTCAATGCTGAAAAAACAGCAACACTTTAACTGAAAAGAATAAACATTAAAATATGTTTTAGATCCGTAATTTGTATTATGCTTAGAATACATTTGATATGTGCAATATCTGTCTGAAAATCTTTGGTGTGGGCCTTTCCTCAGTGCATTACCTATGTTTTACACGGTTACATATCGAAAAGTCAACATTTAATATAAGAAAACATGCTTTTAGCCATTCAAAAGAATGTTTTCCTTTTTTTTTGCCATAATTTTTATATTAAGTGTTTTTTTGTGTGTGTGTGTGGAGAATCGCAGCTAACAGGCAGAACATTCTGGCAACTGTATGTTGGCAACAAAGTTATGAACAAATATTCTTACAGTAACATAAGAGTGTTTGTTTATTAAATTTATCTGTTCTTTAATAATGTTCTCGAAAACACTAATTTATACATGGCCCATGGAACATTTTATTTTTTTTAAATAAAATATTTTAGTTAAATCTCATCTTTTTAATGTTACTGCTTGTTTTGGAATGTTCAGAGAACATTCAAAAGTAACGTTTACACCAATAATAAAATGAAATGTTCTCTTATCATTCATAAAAAAAAAAGAAAAAAATGTTTTAAAGCTTTTAAAAATCTGGACATTTCACAGAACGTAACGTTTTCATAACTTACTATGAATATTTTCAGAACACATTTTAACTGCATTTAAGAACAAATTCACTCCAAGCAAATGCATTCAATTGAGCGGCTCTGTGATGTAGCCTGCACTCTGTCAGCCGTGTACATTTACCAAATAATGTGCACATTTTCATTTTGCTAAAAAAAATAGCACTGCAGAACATGCACCTCAACAAAACACAATGCAGATATTGCCGGTGTTCCCGGGAGCTTTCACGAGAGCGAGCAGACACTGTTTATTTGTACTGGCAGTATGTGCGCGCACTACCTAGGGGGTGGAGAACTGCTGTGGCCCGTGGACCTCCTCGCCCCCCAGAAAAACCCATTTGGATGGAGACTTGATGGGGCCTTGACTGTTGGGGAGTCAGCCAGAGTGCAGGCCTCTTTTAATGGTCTCACGGCGGAGGCACGTTCCCAGCTCTGAGAACTGGAGCAGACACACCGGCTCCTGTCTTAGCAGCTCTCACTCGGTGCGGTGGGTTTGATATGAGAGCGGAGTGTGTCTCGTTAGCCGTCTCAGACACCTGCCCTCATCACGACGAGCCTCGCATCCAAACCACAACTGAACACGTGATTCATACAAATCAACTCCTCATCATTTAGTGAATGACCTAATACTGGAGTTGATTGGTGACGTCAAAGTTTGAAAACTTCCAACAGATCTCCATTACTTCTAAAAAATACTGAAATAACATTCACTGTTTAATCACACTGCAAGAAAGTGATCTTCCTTGGTATATTTGTCTTGTTTTCCAGTGCAAATGTTTAATGATTCTTAAATCAAGATGCAATTACTTGAGAAGCAAAAAGACACAAAATAAAGTCTTGTTTTATGTAAAATGAGTTTGTGGTTAAAAAATAACAAATATTTGCCAGTGGGTTCATAAAAATCAACTTAATTCAAAGGGAAAACAAGTTTTAATGTCGACTGGCAGATATTTGGTTTGTTTCATTGTAATTTTATTCCATTTCTCAGAAAATGTAAAAAAAATAAATGCATCTCAAGTAAATCTTGATGTTTTAAAGGATGTTTAGATATTTCTATTGGAAAAATGTAATTAAATTTTTCAGGAAAGTTTCATTTTTTTTGTTTTGTGGATAAAATGTTTAATGTGTAGTTTTTTTTTTTTTGAGGCTTTTGGCTCAGATTTAAAGGGGTCGTATGATGCAAGTTCAGTTTTTTCTTTCTCTTTGAAGTGTTACAAGCACTTGGTGAATAAAGAAGATCTGTGAAGTTGCAAAGACTAAAGTCTCAAATCCAAAGATATATTCTTTTATAATTTGCATAACACCGCCCAAATGTTCATGCAAAGAAAGAAGGCGTAACGTTTATTCTCTCTGTTGCCGCCGCCGCCTAAGCGTGGAGCCGCTGTGTGTTTCGTTGAAGTGAAACTTTGTTTGGCCTACCAAAAGAGGACATGACTAGAAATCAGTGGTTCAGTTGTATTTCAACACAGTTCCAGAACAGTCCAACCCAAATATTCAGATGTGTGCAGCACATTTTATGGAGGATGAGGACTGTTTCCTGAACCAGCAGCCTGCAATGCATCTCTGGCACAATGTCTGTTTCTATAAAGTTGGGGAGTTCAAACTTTGCAAGGACAGTCTGGTGCTTCTGACTCACAGTCTGTAAGTACGTTTTTTTATATTTAAATAATTTGCCAGTGATGATTCAAACGCGAGTTTTGAGTAGTGGAGTAGAGCTTGTTGTTTGTTGTTTCTCAGATCACAAATGCAGACATGGTTTTATGTTTACGCAGCGTGATACGCAACGCGTAAAAAGACAGTATAAGTCATTGTAATCAGTAATTATGTTCCCACTGGATGCAACAAATGCCTTGTTTGTAATGGGTTTTATTGGTTTTGTCTTGTCTAGTGATGTCTGGATCGCGAACGAATCTTTCTATTTAACCGGATCTTCTTAGTGAACCGGTCGAACCAGTTAAACCAAATCTATCTGAATCGTTTGAAACGGTTCACATCTCCAGTACACACTAATCCACAAATTACTTCAGTTATTCAGTTTATAAATGTGCCTGACACTCCCTCTGACGCGAAATAAACTAATATCCTGAGTTATTCAGTTACTCCTAACAGTACATTGACTGAACTGCTAAAAGAAAGCGATGATGGGATGTGCACGAGCAGAGCAGCTGGACTGAGTCTCGTGCTGCTGGGACTCTGCATCACAGTATGTAAGGGGCGTAACATTTCCGTCACACGCTTGAGGGATTCGGCCAATCACAATGCACTGAATAGCTGGCCAATCAGAGCACACCGCGCTTTTCAGAACAATGAGCCTTGTAAAAATCGACACGTTTCAGAAGGCATGGCATAGAAGATAAACAATAATGTACATTGTATGGAAAATAATGTGTTTTTTAACCTTAAACTGCATAAACACATCTTTTTAGCAACATCATATGACCCCTTTAAGACCTTCATTTGTAAAAATGTGACTTTAAGACGTTCAGAGACCATGCAAGAGGAAAACTGCATTGTTTTATTATTCTGTTACATATTAACATGTCTTAAATAGAACTAGACTAATAGAAACTGCTAAATTCAACTTTTTTATTTTATTGAAGAAATGCAGTACACTGTAAAAGATTTAAAAATTTTGTTGGAAATTTTTGCGCTGCATTAAAATTATTTGGCTTAATTAAATTTTGTACTGAAAATAATAAATAAATAATGAACTCACTGTTTTGGTTGAACCAATTGAAAAATTTTAATGCAACATAAAATGTTGAGTTTTGTCCTCCAAAATGTGTACAGTGTAAGAGTATAGAACTATAAAATCAATGCAGTAGTAGCTTAGATCATTTCATGAGATTTTGGTTTTCAAATCTGAGCACTGTTTGAGACTTTGAGACCTTTACTGAAAGTTTAGAAGAGACGTGAGATTTTACTTTATTTCCTCAGGAGAATTATCTTATAAGCAGGAGAATTAAGACTTAAAGTCTCCATTTGGAGACTAAAAATGAATGCAGACAATAATAGCTCACATCATGTAATGAAATCTATGACTTTTGCAGACTTAGTTATTTTGGCATATGTGAGCACAATTTGAGACTTTTCTAAAACTGACTTTTTTCCCCTCAAGAGAATCATCTAAGAAGCATGAGAATTGAATCTCAGTCGAGATCGTAAAGCTCTCATTTGTACCTTCTTTCCTCTGGGATGTCAGTGTTTGTGTGTGAGGGCTAATAATTCACAGCTCTGAAAGCTCGCAAATCCTTCTCAAACAATCTGCTCTTCTGGCAGGTAGCAGATCTGAGTTTCTGCCAGATATCACGTTCCCTTCAGCTGGCAGGTTCTTCAAGTGAAAAAAAATCACTCTTAGTTTCTAAAAGTTAAACATTCACTTTATGCTGGACGTCTGTTATAGTAATGATGGTAGCTTTGCAATTAACTTCACATCACATTCTAAAACGAGTAGGTTTAGCTGTTTGGGCTTCATCTGAACTTTCTCAGGCCACGAGGAAGATTTGAAACGGTTCGACAGCTTCTAAATATTATTATCTGTCTGTGTGATGAAACCTACGAATACAACAAGAAAGTGTACATCAACAGAATACTAAATTAAATCAAACAATGTAAGAAAACGGTGATTGCATGACATTTCGAATGCAGAGACAAGATGGAATCAAAAGTTACAATAACATTTCTTGCAACATTCTACTAACTTCATTTTCACCCAAAATAAATTATTTGCATGTTTATTTTTAATATTCTAAGAATGTTAAAATGTCTAGTTTTAATGTTGTGATTATAATGTTATTTAAAGATTACAGAAACGTTTCTTAGAACGTTCACCAAGTACAAATAACATCATGAGGTCATCCTGAGAACATTGATCTCAGAATGTTTTCTCTCAACGTTATGAGAACGCATATCAAATATTAGTTATAAAGTTACAAGAACGTTCCACGAACATTACTTTAATTGTGCGCTCCTCATTTGGGAGTCACACTCATGGTCTTTGCGATCAAAAGTGACTGGACACCTGAAATTTAAATTTTATTTTTCTTCAGTAAAATCAATATAATATATTTTTGTTCAATAATATTTTTTCTTTTATCTTTTGTATTTTGAGAGAATTTAATGTTAATAATTAATATCTTTGCAATAATTATAATTTTTTCCCATTAAAAATAGTACAATTTCTTTTCTCTATTTTTTTTTAAATTATTTTTCAATCAAAGCAGTATCTCTGATAGAGACTGGGCCTTTAAAATAATTTTTTTAAGGCAGATTAGCACCTCCTGGTGAGAGCAATGAAATAAAAACATGTAATTTCATGGTGTAACCACTAGATGCCTGTATAGGAATTGTTGTTTTCATACATAATTGTTTACTTTTATTAGGTTGTGGATTTAAATGTGTATATATACTTTTTGTCAAGTATTATTTTTTTTGTCATTTTAAATGTTGATTTGAAGTGTCAGTTTTCAAATTATTATTACTACAGTCAAACCTGAATAAAGAAAACATTTTGTTATACACAACATTAAAAGTTTATAAAAATGTAACAGAAAGAAAGAGGAATTCTTTATCAGAGCTTAATTCTTCTGGGCCTGATCTGATTTTAACCTCATTTTGGCTACTTGGTTATACCCAAACCAATTCATTTGTGTGTGTGTGTGTGTGTGTGTGTGTGTGTGTGTGTGTGTGTGTGTGTGTGTGTGTGTGTGTGTGTGTGTGTGTGTGTGTGTGAGTGGATGTGTCTGTTTTGCACTCCACTTTTTTTTTTTTACTAAATTGTTGTTGAATTATTGATTTTATTTTACATAGTTGCTGTGTTACAGGCACACCAGTTCATAGGAGTGTGTGTGTGGGAGTGTGTGTGTTGATTTTGCACTCTAGATGTTTTGCTGTGCAAATGTTTTATTTTATTTATTTATGTATTTATTAATTTTTTGGGGGATTTGTAGATTGTACACACACAAATTTTCTGTATTTAATTTTTTTTTGCCATTTCCCTTTCACTTACACCATGAGGGTCACTATTTTTTTTGTGAACACTTAGCTTTTTTGAATCATGCCTTCAATTTTTTTGTGTGTTCACATACCAAGTGCCATAAAAGTCACCAAGTTTCATACCATTCTGATGAAGCTACGATTTTTAAATATTCAAAATGTAAAATTCTTCGGTCAAAAGGGGTTAAGAATGTTTTGTCCTAACATTTATAATACTTTAAAAAATGTTAAAGTTGTTAGAATGTTCCCTATTAGCTGGGTATATATTACACATAATCAGTGTGAAATTATGTATCTAAACATATTTATGAAGATTTGTAAGTAAAAGTTGCAAACAATAATTTTGCATGTTTTAAAGTACATTTGTGTTATTTTAAAGATGAGGCTTTGCCTGTCACATGCAGTCTAAATGAACAGAACTGGATGAAACGCTTTCAGGTTTTAATGATGATCATTTTCAATGCCGGTCGGAGTCGGACGGGTGGAGGAACCGCCAGCAAAGGCCTGTAATGTTTTCAGGCTGTGTAAACCATGTCTCCGGAGCTTTGTGTTTGTTAGGTCATTCCCTTAAGCACCCTTCATCCTCACGCTGTTATTCTTTACTATCCCCTCCTCCGTTTGGGATCTACAGATCTTCTGCAACCTTTCACAGATTTCCTGGGCCTCTGTGTAACGGGTCGAGTCCTGCCACTACATGTGTCACATGAGACACGGTGAGGACTGTTTATTAAAATTGCACGCTTGGTCCAATTTATTGAATTTTTTTTTTTTTTTTCAAATAAACTGTTTAATTGTTAAACAAATAGCCTCATTATGCCTCTTCATTTAGTTTTACCAAGAGTCACATTCAATTAAAACTCTGCCTTAAATAATGCTTAAACATTTTCACGTTAAAGGAATTAAATCTCACTGAGAAATGAATAAACAGTTTGTAATGCAGAACAAACAAAGAAGCTATTAATGCAATTATTTACAAGAAATCAGATTGTTGGCATCTGCCAGGTTACTTTTTTTAAATGTAGATTAGACCATGACAACCAGGACAGGCATAAACAGTTTTAGGTAACCAGCATAAGCCCCAGCTAACCCTAACCCTAACCACACAAGCAAGGTTAAAAATCACATTAGCATTCTTTGTTTTTGGTGAATTTAAGATGAAAATGTGGTCCAGTGTACTTCCATCAATGTACCTCAACCAAAATCATTTAGATTTAGTTTTTATATGATATATAGTCTACAGAGATTTAAAAAATGATATTAAACAGACTTCTGAATATTGATATCTACTCACAAATCCCCGTTGAATGATGTGTGTGGTCTTCATGTTTGCCAGATCAACAGAAAAGCCACATCAAAAGCAGCTTAAGTTCTTTTGAAAATAGAGGCAAATTTTCAAAGATGCTAAAAAGACAAATGGGTCATGGAAAAGAGAAGAAAAGCCATAATTGCTAGCATAAAAGAGGACAAAAATAAGATATATTGCAGTGAATGTGGCACTTTTGATGGTAAGAAAGCGTCAAAAGTTTTTACATTTATTGTTTGAAAAAGTAGTAGCGTTGCTCATGTGCAACATCATCTTTTCTTTTAATTTAAGAGTCATTTGCAGGGTCGCATGAAATCTTTTGCTGGGTAGAATTGAATTTTATTAATGAAATGTAATGCCTTTTGTTTGTATAATATTTAATATTTGTGTGTATGATAAATATTATTGATGTATGTGGATCTGGTTTGGGCTGAAATGAATCCGTGGTAATGAACACACCCATTACAACTGTAATAAAATACATTCTCGTTTTTATTTTACGAGGTGGGATTGATCGTTGGATATTGATGTCAGCCCTGAGACAATTCCGGTGATTTCCCATTTCCATGTTTCCTACTCCCAGCCACATTTTCTTGTACTTAATTGGTGTGTTTTCTTGTTTGTCACTTGCTGATGTAATACTGTGGAGAGAAATGATTTTATGTTCCGTGTGAATCGAGCTATCATCCGCCTATTACTTTTCCAGATGAGCTTAACCACGATTCCAGGAACGTTCCGAGTCTGAGGAACATCCCTCATGTGCTTGGAGAGTTGTGTTCTTGTTTACTGTGAGAGTGTGTTTCTCATGAATGGAAAGCTTGGAATTGCTGTGGTAATGGAATCCCATTGCCTGGTTATTCCAGTTACTGTGAGTAGCGTGTGAGTTTGAGCAAAGTTGGCTACAACTAATTTTGTCCCACTTTCTCATCCACATTGGTTCTTGACTGCTTTTGCTTCAGGGCCCAGATTTTACAAGACACTGGACAGCAATAAAATAATGTCTTTAAAATCAAAATTTGAAGTTTATTAATATTAGATATATGTAAATTGATTAGTCTAACATGTTTGATTGTTATATGTCTCTGATGGTTTCATGCTTTTTCCCATCATTTTTGGTAGACACCATTTTTGCAACCTTTTTTTCCCCCTCGAAACAGCACCTAGCGACTTTTTGGACTGTTGTCTTTAATGACGATTTTGTCAAATGTCATTGAAATTATAAATCAGGATTTGAGCTTAGAAGTGACTTCTGTTGAACATGGCCACGTTTCAGTCACTATTTAATACTTGTTTTGTTGTATGACAACAGAAACAGAAAAATATGTAAATGAAAATGATTTCTTGGGAATTTGGCTGTATTAAAATACAGTTTGTGAGGTCTGAGAATAGGAGAGAAGCAAACAGATGTAAATGGCACCGACAGCACACAGAACGCAAATGCGATGGTGTGATGTCATGAATATGCTAATTAGGGCATGATGCCATCTAGGAACATTTACTGACTTTTCGAACAGGCTGTAGCTACTTTCCATTGAGAGTATTTGGCAAAAGCGCTCAACACAATCCAATTTATTTGTTTTTGATGAGGGGAACGTTCTCACAAGTTTCACTAGGATAAGTAAAAGTAATGTTTATGAAACTTTATAGTTGATAAACGTTCTCATAATGTTAAGAGAAACGTTTTTAGAGCAACATTCTCAATGTCCTAATGATGTTATTTGTACCTGAGGAACTAAGAAATGTATTTGTTACCTATAAATAATGTCATAATCACTACAAGAAAACTGGACATTTCAGCGTTTTAGAAACATTTTAAAACAATGTTCCAACAACGTTTTTTTAATCATTAAATTTGTTACAGGGGATGTTTGCATCACTCTAATTTTACAGGCAGATTAAACAAATGTAATGTTTTCCTGCTGTCGAGATCTGCCTTTTTTGGGTCTTGAACCACCAGATCTAACTATCTGAGAGTTTCTGAAGACGGTTCAATAAAGAGATGCATAAAAGTACATAATAATTGTGTTGGTTTTATTGACTAGTTGGTCGATGGACAATCTTCTTGATCCATTCGTATATGTCTGCATTTGCAGAAATGGCTTTGCTGTAGACGCAAATCAAGCGTGTTTGACATCTCTGATAGATCAGACTGGTTTGCTTGTAAAATTGATGAGAAACAAACAAGCATTATTGAAGCAATGTGCAGCTGATTTGTTTGTATTTCACTCTGAAGCTCTTGGAAGAACTTAGTCTGTGATTGTTACTGGTCTACAATCTCTCTTTCACATAAACCCTCTTTGCTCGAGGGTCTACAGGTAAAAGATGCGTGTGAACAGACACTTTTCATGCCTGTATGTTTGTGCATTTATGAGCTCCTGCTCTTTGATGTCAAGAAGAAACATTTAAACTACAATCTAGCAAACATTTAGGTTAGAGACTCAGCCTTCAGTGACTCTTTTTGCATTGCCATCAACTGGATTTAGATTTTTTTGGACTGGTTTTATTAACAAGTTAATAGATAACTAATTAAAAAGTTGATAAATGTAATATTTCCCTGAAAGATCTTGAATAGATACTGATCACGTCACTACTAGTGTTGATTAACTTAAAAACACCAGTGTAATGTTCACACATCTTCCAGAAGTCACCCAAGTCTTACACCATCTCTGCTCTGGTTTAAATCAGTTTAAATGTGTGTAAGAGTGTGTATTTTGGCTTAAAATGTAGATGCTTTCCAGAAAGCTGGTTTATCTGCCTCCTGCAGCTGCAAAATAATTGTATACTATTGCACATCAATCTATTAAGCTGTCGGGCTCATTGGCTTCAGTCTTCCTATGGGAATTGCCTCATCATCTGTGAGCGGAGGAGTGATTTAGGGCAACACGGATGTGTGATAATTCTCAGAACAGAAGTGTTGAGTCACTACGGTTTGGCACCGCGTTCCTGCTGTTTTTGGCAAGCGTTTGTGTGGCTGGCATTGCTTCGTATTACCAAAAAAAGCTTTTCCAAGCTTGTCATATGCTGCCTTAATGTTGTTTTAGGATGTGCGAACTCACGAGCTGAGACGTTTTAATTAAGACAAGATGTTTATGAGATTTTGGTCAGAATATATTGATGTGGTGGAATATTTAAGTATTTAATTGTTCTTAAGCAGTTGTTACACATAGTTTTGTGACATAAATCAGCAGAATTTTCTGGCAAACTATAACAGGATGTTTACAAATTAAACTGTTCAGTAGACTTTCAGAATTACAGTTTAAAATGATCTATTAATTAGCATAATATACAATTGATAAAACTAAACTGTATGTCATAAGTACAGTGTTATCTTTAAACTTTGAAAATGATGTGGTTTCTTACTGTTTGCTTTGTTGAGGTTTGCAAAAGTGAATTTTCCATTGACAATTGAGGATTTCAGAGAATTTTTGGAAACTCACTCTATTCCCAACTGATATCAAACTGAATCGACACTGTTCACACCATAAGAACATGTTTTAGACATTTCTTTCTCTTGAGCTTTTTTCTAGTGATTAAACACTAAGGTTTGAAACAGTCAGAATATACAGTCTGTTTTGAGCTCTGATAATGATGCTCGGCTCTGCAAGTGCAAGAAATAATGCATTTATACTTTAAATATTACATGCAGTAGCTATTATAATCATCTGAATATGATAGATGTATATAGTCTTGTGTTGTTGCAGGGTCTCGTTAGTTCAGATGTCCATTTGCAGAGCATGTAAAGACCAGATGAGAAGGGAGGATGTGTTCTTTGACTGATAGTTTGAAACACAGCCATCAATGTTTTCATTTCTTAAAGTGTACTTCTGTCCAGAACAACAGAATCGTTAGCTTCATATCATCTGCTGTGTGTTTGCATAAAGTGATTCTTATGAAACTTGTCAAACGTGCTCAGCTCATGTTTCACCTCAAAACCTTTTGTAGTATTTGTTGTACTGGTTTAAATAAAAACTACTGTAATGCCATGTCTTTTTCTGTATTGCAGAATAAACAATCACCACTGAGAATGTGAAATGCAAACTGTCCAGTTGTATCTATAAATGCAAAACAGTTTCCCCCATTATTTTGAGTTGAAATATGACCCGTATGTGTTTCTATAAGAGTCACTCATCTGTGTGTGAGGTCAAAACAGAGGTGAAAACATCTGATGGTACATTGTTTTTTTTTTTTAAAGCCGAAACCTCAGCAAATCTAGAGGCCAACGATGGGGGCATCCTGGAGAACGACCGTTTTTCAGTGTTTTTCAGTGGGGAGGTTTATCAGAAAGACATGTCTCGTGAGTGTGCGTTTGCGTGTGTGGTTCGCAGTAAATCAGGGGCATGTACTGTGGCTACCCTGCGTGGCCCATAACACCCTGGCCCCCCTCCAGAGCGCTGCGGTGTCATGACAGGAAGCGAGAGAGGAAAGCAGTGTGTGTCTGCTATGAATTAACCAGTCTAAATGTAAGACTCCCTCTGAGACTCCCTCTGTGCATGTGGGCCGCAAAGCAGCTTTGCACGTTTTTGCATGTATGTGTGTGTGTGTGTGTGAAAAGATGCTATTTGGACGCCACCACCTCTGCTACGGAAAAGTAAATTAGTAAATACATTTAGACCTCTAATTTACATGACTGACAAGCAGTGTTTTATTAATATTTATGTGTGTGTTTGTACAGCAAACCAGCAGATGTGGCAAGCAAAGCATGGCTGTTTTGAAGCAACTTAGTGAGCTTGAATATAAATATTTAATACTGTGTATTTCATTAAATTAAAGTCAACAATGCATTTTATATACATCTATAAAAACAGTTTTAAGTCACATATCTGAATTTTTATTTTTATTTTTTATTTTTTTTACGAACTTAGTAAAAAAAATTTTTTTTTACTTTTTAAAAATTACAAACAAACATGTTTTTTGCCATTGAATCAATAATAAACGGGATTTCTTTTGGTATTCTTTTGTATATTTATTAAAAGCAATATATTTTAAATTGTTCTTTTAATGACCAGAAGACTCTCCCTCTTTCTCTCTCTCTCTAGATATATTTATATATATAAATTCTAGAAAAATGCTTCAATATACTTTAGAAACTCTGTTTTTAAAAGTAGCACATAGTAAATTAAATGTAAGCACTCATCTCATTACAAACATTGTTTTAAAGTACTATAATTCCCTGCTGACAGCATTTCTTTCCCTTTTGGCTCTTTTCCTTTGGTTACTTTTGCTTTTAAAACTTTAAGATGTAGTCGTACATTAATACTTGTATATAGTGAACTATATTTATAATTTGAAGTTCAGTATTGCCAAATATGAAGTACATACCTGATTTTGCATAGTTTAATTTATCAGAGATGGTGGGTTTGAAAGCACACACTAATTTATGCTTCATTAAATACGCTTCCTCTGGGTTTGGCAGAGATTTTATAATCAAATGGCTTCAGTGTTAACCCATAAGAGCAGTTTAAACTCAAGTCCTGTGATGGGTCATTCTCAAAGGTTAGTTGGTGGATTAACATGGCAGCGATCAGGAAAACTTCCACTTTGGCGATCTGATCACTGATGCATCGTCTCTTCCCGATAGAGAAGACCATCACGCTGTTGGTCAGGTCTTTATCCAGAGCTCCGGTCTCGTCCAGGAATCTCGACGGGTTAAAGATGTGAGGATCCTGCCACTTTTGAGGGTCGTGGTTGACGGACCATTGGTTGATGAACACCACGGTGTCTTTGGGGATGTGGAGACCTTCGATGGTGACGTCTGAGGTGGTGGAGTGCGGTATGGTGACGGGGACGAAGCTGGTGTAGCGCATGGTTTCGTAGATGAAGGCGTCCAGGTAGGCCAGGTTGCTCTTGTCTTCTACTGATGGGAGTCTGTCACGACCTACTACTTTATCAATCTGCTCTTGGAGTTTGGTTTGGATTGATGGGTATTTGACCAGTAGAAGCAGCATCCAGTGCAAGGCAGTGGAGATGGTATCCTGACCTGCTCCAATGAGATCAGAAACCGTTCCTTCAGTATGAGCCTCAGTCAAGCCCGTCTCCATATCTGCATGATCAATCACGCCAATAAAGGCGTCACTCATGTCTCTTGTGACCTCAGGGTCGTAGCTTTGCCTGTGCTCCACCACTTTACCTTTGACAAACGTGAAGAAGTCCTTGTTAAGTTCTTTGAAGCTCTGAAATACGCTCCTCACAGGATTGGGAAAAGATTGCAACCAAGGCATGACGTCCACCAAACTCCCAGCTCCTACGGTTTCGCCAAACTTGTTCACTTTGCTCAAGAGAGTCCTGAACTCTAAGTCATCGTGTGCATAGCGTTTCCCAAAACAAAGAGCGCAGATGATGTTAGCAGCTGCGACTGTGAGTTCATGAGATGGATTGAAGTATTGGTGGTTTGAACTCAGTCTCAGAAACGTTTCAATCAGTTCCTCGGCTTCAGCTGCGATGTGCTTCTCAAAGGACTTTTTTGTTTGGCTGTTCGCAGAAGAGAAGGCACGAATGGTGGACTGGGCGATCTTCCGGTGCATCTTCCATTGCTTGCTGTAGTTGGTGAACGTCATGCCCGTCCCACCGGAAACCGACTGGAAGGACACAAAGTTCGGTCTGCCTGCAAACTCGGTGCTGTGTTGAAGCAGTGCCTTGCGTATGGCAGATTCTCCATTGAGAACCACTATATCACTGCTGCCCAGTCTAATTTGGTACACATTTCCATACCTCTTTGCCAACTTGGAGAAGGTGATGTGGGGCATTTGGCCGAGCTGCATGGCGTTACCCACAAGCAGCCAAGCGAAGGGCCCTGGAAGCCTCTTTTTGAGAGTGAGGTTCTTGACCCAGAAACAAGCCTACAACCCTCCAGACAGCAGAGGACGATGAAAGATGCAACGAGGGCTGGCTGGATTTGTCCGCTCCATTGCTTGAGGATACTACTACCATTAAGGCCAAACTGACTCTCCACACATTACGGCCGGAGAGCAGACGCCTGGACACACATTGGACTCCCAACTCGTTCTTGAGCCATCTACAGATGCATAATGCTTCAGACAACTACATACCAGTATGCATTAGATATATTCCATTAGATAGCAAAATACCAAAGCAAGTGTCATTTATTTTAAAGAATTTAGAACATTTTTGCAGTGCATTAAAAATGTAAATATGACATTTGAACTGATAATCGATGCATTTGTTGAACTTAAAGACAGTCAGCATTGTGTTTGTTTGTGGTTAATGGATCTTAATTGTTTCTCTACACCTGTTGATCCAGGACACCTGTGTGAACTTGAGGAGAATGACTTCATACATCCACTAAAAATCACCATGTGAGACACATTGAGACTTCAAACGTGATGAATAAAAGTGAGCATTAGTGAGAAGATCCTGCAGCATTTGAGACACGCAGATACAGATGCTGGCTTGTTATCTAATATGTTCAAATAATGTTTTACTGACTTTTTGGAGGGACTCTATTTGTGTGTATATACAAGACAGCAAGAAAATATCAGTCATTAGGCTAAATGGAGGTGCACCTTCGTTTAATGATGTCTTTTGCTTTCTATATATACACTTTTAAGAGGTCGTTTGTTTTATTTGTCTTGCTGTAAAGTGTTGAATTGTCTGATTAAGTTTTGAATAAAACCATAAACCTTGAATACACTGTCTAACATATATGAGCTCTGTAAGTCTGCTCTAATTGGGATTTTATTTTGTTTGGAATCCACAGTGTGATGCCAACTGAATGCTAGTGAAATCAAGTCACTTGAGGAATTCAGTCTGTAAACTCATGAAAGTTTTAAATGTTTTTTAATGCTTCGGACAAAGAACAGATACAAACAATGGAGTTAAATATGTACCATGACTGTGTATTTATCATGAGCTGTAGTTAGAATAATGACTGTTATATAAATTTAATAAGATAATTTGACTTCACAAAGATGTGGCTTGACAGAAATACCTCAGCAAACAGAAATATTGGCCATAAAACTAACAATAAGGATATATAGAGACAATATACATAAGAGAAGACAGATGCAGACCATTCAGATAATAAAACTGTCATTTAAATGCCTGGCTGGTTTGGTTTGATGTGTGATTGTATGTACATGCATGTAATTTTCTTATAAAATGTGAATCATGTTAAGAAAGAGACTGAGTGCATCTGTAAAACAGCACTTTATTTATTCCACTTGTAGCTTATTTTCCAATAGTAAAAACACATTTAAAATAATACCTAAACATCAAAAGAAAAAAGAAAAAACTGAGCTTGCAAAATATTCAGTGTAATCATTTACCATAATATATGCAATATGATATAGGAGTATATCTTGAGATAGTAGCTCTGATTTATACTGCTAGTTTTATACATTATTTTGAGGATTTGTGCATGTGGGAGAACCTTCAAAATGACATAATGAGGAAGCTGAAAGTTCATCCAACGTGAGGCTTAAGGCTTCTATTGAATGATTTGCTGAGCAACAGAACAGAGTCAGCAAAGCATTGATTGCAAATTGCCATTGTCACTAAACAAGTGACCCTTGTAGCCTTTCTTTAAGAATTCAGTGAATAAATGTCTATGCATTTTATTAAGAACAGAATTTATAAACACAGTTGTTTAATAAATGTTTAAATGCCTATAATCACATCGTAATACTGTTTTATGCAAGTGTAATTAAATGCATTGCTATGCCAAATCTGAGTCGAGCTCATAGGAAGTAAAAGTTCTCCAACAGCTGCTGCCCATTAACAAGACTCAACACGATCAAACAATTGCATAATATTACATAATAATTGATATGTCTACAGTGATAGTTGCTTAGCATTGGACCATAAACATTTCATATTGCAGTCCTTATATCATTATTTTGAAGCATAAACAATGTTTTATAAACATAAATCAATTAAAACATTACCTGACAACATTTTCTATGGATGTGATTAAATCAGTTCATTGAATCATTGCAAATGTGTATAAATATTAAATATAGAATTACTAAACAGCATTCAGTGCAGCTTTACTAAACTCATTGTTATGTGGAATATATTTGTAATATGTGCAGTCTTTGCTGGGCTTAAGTCACAAAAATAACTCATGCCGGCGATACCAAGCCAAACAGTTTTCCTCTAAGCTTGGCTGAGATTGTGTAATGGAGCGGCTTCAGTGTTAAACCATACGAGCAGTCCATGGAGAGATCCTGAGAGGGGTTGCTCTCAAAACGAGCACTGGTGCAAAAGGATGGCAGAGAACAGAAAAACCTCCACTTTGGCGATCTGATCGCCGATGCATCTTCTCTTACCTGTGGAGAAGATCATCACGCTGTTGGTCAGGTCTTTATCCAGAGCTCCGGTCTCGTCCAGGAATCTCGACGGGTTGAAGATGTGAGGATCCTGCCACTTTTGAGGGTCGTGGTTGACGGACCATTGGTTGATGAACACTACGGTGTCTTTGGGGATGTGGAGACCTTCGATGGTGACGTCTGAGGTGGTGGAGTGCGGTATGGTGACGGGGACGAAGCTGGTGTAGCGCATGGTTTCGTAGATGAAGGCGTCCAGGTAGGCCAGGTTGCTCTTGTCGTCTATTGATGGGAGTCTGCCACGACCTACTACTTTATCAATCTGCTCTTGGAGTTTGGTTTGGATTGATGGGTATTTGGCTAAAAGCAGAAGTATCCATTGCATGACTGTGGACACTGTGTCTTGTCCTGCACCGATTAAATCAGTGACCGTAGACTCAACAAAGTCTTTAGTCAGCATGCTCTCTTTCCCGTGCTCAATTACGCCAATGATTGCATCGCTCATGTCTCGGGTGACCTCAGGGTCGTACGTGTCTCTATGCTGCACCACTTTGTCCTTCACATAAGCGAAGAACTCTTCATTAATGAGCTTGAAGTTTTGATAAACGCTTCGGACCGGATTCGGAAACGACTGCAACCAAGGCATGACATCCACCAGGCTTCCAGCACCAACAGTTTCCCCAAACTTTTCCACTCTTTTCAGGAGAGTCCTGAACTCGGGATCGTCAAGGCCGTAGCGTTTACCAAAGCAAAGCGCGCAGATGACGTTTGCGGCGGCGACGGTGAATTCGTGTGAAGGATTGAAGTCTCGTCTGTCGGCGCTGAGCCTTAGAAACTTCTGGACCAGATCCATGGCTTCGCCTACAACGTGTTGTTCGAATGTCTGTTTGGTTTGAGTGTTTGCCATCGAGAATGCTCTCAAAGTCGATTGAGCTACTTTCCGATGCACCTTCCACTGTTTGCTGTAACTGCTGAACACCATGCTCCGACCGCCGGAGATCATCTGAAAAGACAGAAAGTTTGGCCTCCCGGCAAATTCAGTGCTGTGTTCAATGAGCGCCTTGCGTATAGCCACATCTCCATTCAGAACCACAATGTCGCTTCGCCCGAGTCTGATCTGGTAGACGTTTCCGTACTTCTTTGCCAGCTTGGAGAAGGTGATGTGTGGCATTTGTCCCAGCTGCATGGCATTGCCCACCAAGGGCCAGGCGAAAGGGCCTGGAAGCCTTTTCTTGATTGTGAGATTTCTGACCCAAAGACAGGCCTCCAGGAAGAAGAGGATGATGAAGGATGCTATCAAAGCCGGCTGAACCTGTCCGCCCCATTCCTTCATGATGCTGCCGCTCTCAAACTCAGCTTCAGTCAGAGCCATTCTTCTGATGCACTTTAATTCTTCTGATGAGATTCTGTTTTCTGCTCAAATAATGTTCATGTTCAATACTATATATACAGAAATAAAAGCATCCATTTAAAAAAATAATCTAATCTGTTTCAGATTAAAAATCAATATAAACTCTCTCTCTTGGTTGCCAGTTCAGTCTGTTTTAATTAATCTGCATGCATTGGGTTTTCAACCCTCTTTAATTTTTTCCTGATTAAGCTGACAGGGTTTTCTGAGCTGTTTGGATGGATCCATGTCTTTTATATATGTTTGCAGCACAGGGGGCAGGACCCGATGCTATCTCACTCCTCCCATTGTGGAAGGCGCAGAGAATCCGTCAGAAGATCTGAACGTCTGAACACGGAGATCCAAGTGCGCAACCGGTTCTGTTCATCGGGAAACAACGGAACCTGCGGTGAAATAGTGCGTAAATCATCTTTGTTTCGTTTGCACGCGCTCTGTGCGGAATGTTTCTGATAGTCATTGCGGAGATGCAGAGAAGTTAACTGTGCAAAACTCTTGCGGTTTGTGCCAATCATCATAACTCGAATAGAGTGATGCATTAATAGTTTTATGTTGCTGCAGCTGAATTCTTTGCATCTCTTTATTTGAAGCGCGCGTGTTTCTAGTCCTTTGCGCACTCCTGTAATCATTATTTCTGCTCTGGTTTGCTCAGGATTAAGAAAGTATTATTTTAAGCTGGATGCAATCATCGACGGCATCCCAGACTTCAGACTTTTGTCTTGGGGAATGTTTCGTAATAATAATAATAAAAAAGACGCCCTGTTTTGCAGACCCACTTTACATAAACCCTAAAAATGGAAAAGTATGCATGCATGGAGTTATGCAACACGACTAGACATTAAAAATCCACGTTATCCCTGTAGTGTGTGTTCCTTTCTGTATTTAGCCGCGTTGTACAATATATATAATTTATAATATGAATTATGAATATGAATTTCACTATGGAATAGCACCATGTCATAATAAACATAATTACTAATGCATATTGTAAAGAAATATTACACATAGATGATTGCACATCACAAAGAGAAAGTTTTCTGAATACATCATTTAATATCTTTGCAGCATAATTCATTGTCAATACAAATTTGATCTTTGAGTACAAACAGTTGATTTTTAGTACAAATGTCAACATTTTATAACAGAGGGAGACAATAAAGTTTGTAAATGATCTTTAAGAGCATAATTTGATGTTGTGTTCACATGTCGATGGTGCATCATGTTCTGGGTCTGTGATCTCATCGAAAAGCACGCCAGGGTCTCTCTTGGCTATTTTCAGGATAAATTTTCACATGTGTTGTTGGGTATGCAGTCGTTGAGAAATTGCTAAATTGCAAGCATGCCTTCCTAACGTGCACTAAAGCAGATCCTCTTAGACACTTTATTCTGTAGGAATTAATGGGTCATTTGTCTTTAAAAGTTTCATGATGTAAATGCATATGAAGAAGCTGAAGGATTTTTATTTTGATGCATGTGTATGTGCATTTGCTTATTTTTTCCATTGCTGTGTGTTCCCTTTGTACAGACACAGTTTGTATCATATCAGTGTTAACTGGAAGTTGCATTTGTGTTTTTTCATACATACTTGCAGTTCCAGTGATATATATTTAATCAAAGTCAAGGAACTGCTCTGAAATCTCGAGACTTTAAGCTATAGAACTGAATGTTCTGAATGCAAAATGTTTCTCTTCTGAGCGCCAGGCAGGATAGAAATGTTCCTTGTTTCCTCAGCAGAAGGAGTTTATTTTTGCAGGGATCTAATGACGCTAATTGCAGCGCTGCAGCGTTTCTAGAGTCAGAGAGACAGTAGCATTGATTTCTTGCTGATAGTACACTTTCCTGGATGTTAACCACCACTAAAATGAGATGTGCCTGTGAGAACAGAGGAAGGAGAAGATGCCAAATTCAATCAGTTCCAATCCACTTGGATTTAGGAGCCCACTGTTTTTGCTCCCTAGGAGAGAATAAACATCTTCACAGAAACAAGATTAGATTTCATTGTGCACTGTCCAGGGAACACTAGAGACGAGGAACTAGTGTGCATTAACCTGTCTATTGATATTCTGTGTGTGTAAACAGTTCATAAAATAAAATAAAGTGGTAACACTTTATTTGAAGCCTTAGTTTAATTCATTACAGAAGTATTTTAATGCATTAATTATGTCTTGAAATGCACTTTATTATGCATTATGATCTCATGAATAACAAGGAATCTGAATATATTGTAATGCATTTTAACTTTGGTTATATAAAAAGATATAGTCCATTACAATGCACATTATGAATACCTTTATAATGCATTATGAGTTACCAATTGTCTTAAATCTAAAAAAGTATTAATGTTATTCTAATAAAACTTACAAATAACATTTTAATACATGGCTTTTAAAAGCTCAGCATTTTGACTGAATGCAAATTGTTACATTATTTTATATTTACAAAAGCTTTATATTTTTAATTTAGTGTAACTTAGTCCTTTATTTTATAGTATAAAAATATAATGGATTGTAACTATAATGAGATATAAGTGTGATATTAGATAATATTCTGTGTGTTTTAGAAGTACATTTATAATAAAATACAAATATTTTTATATCATTATCTTCTATCTGAATCTAAAGTATGAAAATTATTCTCATAAAGCTTACAAATAACATTTTAATGCATGTTTTTTTTTTAATTTAGTCTAACTTAATCCTTTATATTATAATATGAAAAATCCTGGAACAAATTATCTAATATTAGTGTGATGTTAGTTAATATTCTGTGTGTAAAATAAAAATATTTTATATCAATATCTTAAATCTAATGAAATAAAACTTGTTCTCACAGACCATACAAATTATGTTTTAATATACATTTTTTAATAGTGCAGGATTTTGACTGACTGTAATATTTGCAACATAAGCCACAGCGACAGAAGCTTTTAAGTAATTTTTTGATTGTACCATAATCCATTATATTATAACATCAGAAATCATGGATGCATGTAACAAATGTTATTTTGATGACTCAGACATCGCTCCGGGTTGTAGACCCAGTTTTCCAGTGTTACTATCAGAGCTCAGCGCTGCCAAAATCCCGTCACGTCTTTCCGTACAGGAGAATCCTCTGGAATCCCGTGATTCACATATGGTCTCTTACATCAGCGTCCACACTAATCAGAGCCAGCTTTGTGGTCAGTGAGTGTGTGTGTGTTGCGTGAGGCTGTCGTGTTTGCCTGCCATTATTCTCTTTAACCTGGCTGTGAAAGGCTGGCCGTGACCCCGGAGGGTCGGGAAGGTTGAGGACTTGGCAGTCGTGAGCGTGTGGATGCAGGTCTCACGGCGGACGAGCCGATCCCGGTCTGGAGCTAATCACTGTTTACTAGAATCATTTCCACTTTTCAGTGAGCTACTGTCACGCACGGCCCTGGGAGGGAGGAGGAGGAAAGCCCAGGGGTCCGACTGGCCGTTTAGGAGCCGGCGGGATTCAGGGAAAAAGGATGAGCTGAAACTAACCGTAGGAATGCAAATTCAGATTAGACAGCAGCAGAAACCCAAATGACCGACTGACACTCAGGGAGAGGAAATGAACACACTGTCTCGCTGCAGGACACTAACGAATGCTTTATGACTCACCAGTGCCATCTTGACCATGTTAGTGCTCGATGGAGTCTATTAACGGCAGTGACGTGATGCTGATTCATTTTTTTTTTTCACAAGACAGTTTGAATAATATAAACTGTTATTTTCACTTTCTTTGCAGAAAATGTGAACAGAGGAATACCAACCAGTGTTTTGGGTGGTTGCCGGGGTGTTGCTATGCAGTTGTTAAGGTGTTCTGAGTGGATTTTAGCTTGTTGCTATAGGGTTGCTGGGGAGATACTGCCGCAGTTTGTTGCCAGGGCAATGGTTTGCAGTTGCTAGGGAGTTACTACAGTGGGCCAGTGGCACAGTAGTTCGTTGCTATGCAGTTTTTAGGGAGTTAGCACAGTAGGCCATTGCCAGGGTGTTGCTATGGAGTTGCTAGGGGTTTACTACATTTGAATGCTGCCAGGGTGTTGCTATGGAGTTACTAAGGTGTTCTGACTGGTTTTAAACATGTTGCTATGGGGTTGCTAGGGATTTACTACAGTAGTTTGTTGCCAGGGCATTACTATGCAGTTGCTAGGAAGTTACTACAGTGGGCCAATGCCACAGTAGTTTGTTGCTATGCAGTTGTTAGGGAGTTAGTACAGTAGGCCATTGCCAGGGTGTTGCTAAGGAGCTGCTAAGGTGTTCTGACTGGTTTTAAACATGTTGCTATGGGGTTGCTAGGGATTTACTACAGTAGTTTGTTGCCAGGGCATTACTATGCAGTTGCTAGGAAGTTACTACAGTGGGCCAATGCCACAGTAGTTTGTTGCTATGCAGTTGTTAGGGAGTTAGCACAGTAGGCCATTGCCAGGGTGTTGCTATGGAGTTGCTAGGGGTTTACTACATTTGAATGATGCCAGGGTGTTGCTATGGAGTTACTAAGGTGTTCTGACTGGTTTTAAACATGTTGCTATGGGGTTGCTAGGGATTTACTACAGTAGGATGTTTGCAAGGCTTTGCTATGCAGTGCTAGGGAATTACTAGAGTAGGTTGTTGGCAGGGTGTTGCTATGCAGTTGCTAGGAGTTACTACAGAAGATCATTGCCAGGGTGTTGCTATGCAGTTACTAAGGTGTTCTGACTGGTTTTAAACATGTTGCTATGGGGTTGCTAGGGATTTACTACAGTAGTTTGTTGCCAGGGCATTACTATGCAGTTGCTAGGAAGTTACTACAGTGGGCCAGTGCCACAGTAGTTTGTTGCTATGCAGTTGTTAGGGAGTTAGTACAGTAGGCCATTGCCAGGGTGTTGCTAAGGAGCTGCTAAGGTGTTCTGAGTGGTTTTAAACATGTTGCTATGGGGTTGCTAGGGATTTACTACAGTAGGATGTTTGCAAGGGCTTTGCTATGCAGTGCTAGGGAATTACTAGAGTAGGTTGTTGGCAGGGTGTTGCTATGCAGTTGCTAGGAGTTACTACAGAAGATCATTGCCAGGGTGTTGCTATGCAGTTACTAAGGATTTACTAGAGCAGTTTGTTGCAAGGGCATTGCTATGCAGTTGCTAGGGGGTTACTACAGTAGCTCGTTGCCAAGGCTTTGCAATGCAGTTGCTAGGGTTTTCTGAGTGTTTTTTTAGCATGTTGCTTTGAGGTTGCTAAAGAAATCTGGATGGTTGCTAGGCAACTACTTTTTGCCCATCACTGTGAAGGCATGAATGCCTGTGCTTCATTTGTTTGATTGTTTAAAATAAAACTGAGGAATCATAGTGTGGAGATTATAAAGGTATAGATATTTGTAACTTTGTAAGTATGCAACTAGGGGAAGTGAGTTTATTCACTCTGAATATGCATAAAATGCAGAAATCTGTTGTTGTGCACTGTGTGAGTTATACTTTTATGATATGCATGAACATTTTGTTTTTATTAAATAAATCACATCACAAAAATATCCATGATTCCCAAACACAGGCTATCTTTAACTGAATCCAGTGAGGTTATTGAATTATTGCGGTCCGTTCTAAAGCGAGAGAGAGTCGCCTGAGGGAACGCGAGCACACAGACATCTCACAGCGGGATGTTTGTGCTTTCGCCAGGTACATTAAACCACAAATCTCCTCTTACTCTGACCTCTGCTCGACTTTGGGTCCAAGATCCCATCGGCCAATCAGAAGTGAGCAGCGTGTGTTTCCTCCAATCAGAACTGACTGTGTGAGCATTAGCGATTTGATGTGGCCTGACATTTAAGAGAGATCGGTTTCTATAATTTGATATGTCAATGATGAGCGCTCGTGAACAATTCCCGTGACTTGGCAGATGAGCGATGATGGAAACTGTAGAGCTGAGTTATCAAACACACCAGAACTGTGATGTGCAGTAACAGATGTGTTCATGCTTCATCATGATCATATTTATTATTAATTTAGCAGATGCTTTCATATCAACTTATGCAGCATTAAAAATAAATTAATTAATTTATCGCATTTACTTTAAACTGATTGAAGCATTGATTCAGAATAGCGTGACGCGTTCAGCTCATACTTTAGCTTGCATCCTAAGGAAATTATATAATATTATATTTTGCATTAAAAAAATTAAGGCTATTTCCGGGCCTTTTTTTGCAGTTTGACATTATTTTCATGACAGTTAAGAATCTTCACATCATGCATTTTCGACATTCGTTATTTTCATTATGTTTTATTATTTTATTTTAAAATAAAATTAATTACAATTATAAATTATAAAATTATCATATTTTATTTCTTTGTAATAAAAATCAAATCATTTGTAATGTTTGTGTAAACAAATGAAATGGTAAGAATATTCTTCTTAAAATACTTTAATGTAATTTAAAATAAAAATGCAGCCATTTCTCTGAAATATTTGTCTTGCACATTCTCTCCTCTTTTTTGTCTTTGCATGAAGAGCAGCTTGTTCTTCAGCTGAAGTTTTAAGCCATGTTTTTATTTCTAAGTTTGTAGGGCCTGTTTTTCTCTTAGGCCTAATTATTTGCTGAATTTCTGTTGATCTTCTGCATCTATATTTCCACATCAGGAGTATATACTGTAGTGCTTTTCATACTGGACTAAAGTCATTCAGTGCATTTTGTTTGATTTTTATCTGCACAGTGTTAAATGCATCACTAAGTCGAGTGATAATGGCCTTTATGTTCTCCTTCACTCCTCTATAGGTGTGTTCTGATGTCTTCTGCAGAGGTTTCTTGCGTGCGAGGATGAGTTTGCGTGCCACACCGGCCTCGCGTGCGCAGATCCCGGTCACCGGCCCCGACCTCCCCTGGGACGAGGAGGAGGAGATTAAAATGAGACGGGGAAGGGGAAAAAAATACGGCGAGAAATGGCTTCCAGATGACCCCGATTTGAGTTGGTTAGCTCATTTGTAGCTGGCAGACGGACTTTGACAGGAACGATTACAGCAGCCTGAAGCTCCACACAGCAGCAGCAGCAGCAGATCTCCAGCTTAATGAAGGATTACTCACACATACATCTGCACTATTCACAACTTAGAATTAACAACTTTATCACTTTAAATAAACTTTATTCTGATCTACATTGTCGGCTTAAATAATAAAACTTTTTAAGGTGTTTAAAAGAATTGATGAAATGGTTTCACACTACAAAACAATTTTTAAAATGCAAAATAGACTTTTATTATTATAAAAATAAGTTGCTATGAAGTTGCTCTTCACATTGCTTAATTGTTTGGATAATTAGTTCTTTAGTTCAATTCTTTCTTTTTTCCATTTCATTTCCCATATGGCAAAAAATATATTTTCAAATATATTTCAAAATATAGGCGAAAATATATTTACTACTTACATAAATATATTTTCTACCAAAATATTTTTGACCATTTTTTTTTAGTTTTGAAAAAGTTTTAAAAAGATAAGATTATTTTTAAAAATAAATATAGACCTCAATATATTTTCAGTCCAAGAAAATACCTTCACATTTAACATTTTAATACTATTTGTTGTCTGTAACACATGTGAACCTATAACACATTTGAAAAAATGTGTTTATTTAAAATAAATCAATATTAATGAATCCTTATAAATCTAGTCATAGTCATGACGGGTTTGATTAGTTAGTATGGGTAGTTAGTTAGCCCCTGCTGGTAGATTCTGTGCCAAAAAGAATAGCCATATGCTCTGATTAAATAATTATTTTCATGCAACATAAATTAAAATGTATAAATAAAACAAATATACAAAAATAATTAGATGCTTTCCCAGTGATTATATGTTTTTGATTATTTATTACAGAATTTCTACTTTTTTTATTTATTTTTTGCTTTTCTGTCTGCTTGTTTGGTATGTGCATGTCTACAGAAAAACCCAAGATGGAGAAATCTCATGCAAACATGTTTTTTCTCACTTTATTTTAATGCACTGATAGCAATTGTGCATGTAGTCGCAGGGACTGACATGTGTCGCAGCTGGGACAGTAAATGCGGGTGGTCTTTGTGGCAGTGTAATCGTTTTTGTCTTTAATGCCGAATATCACGCTGACAAACCACAGTCATTTAAATGCAACTGTGTAAATGGAGAAGTGCAATTAGAGAATCGAAACCTGCTCTAAAAGCAGCCCACTTCATATCACAGAACACCCTGGGAAGTCTTTCCTCAAGGGATCATGGAAGAGATCTGATCTCTGTTCTCACTTTATTCTGGAATGAAAGTGTGTGGTAAGCGGCTGCTTAAGTTCGCCTGTTCTGAATCTTGTTTACAGGCTATAAATCTGGTGCTTATGTGCGACACGAGTGTCATGATGTAGTGGGACAGTAACAGCTCGTAAGGACACTTGTTATCAATTACACATTTTTTCAGCTCTGCATTCCAGATTCTCTTGAAAGGAAAATCATACAGTAGAAAGCAATAAAGCAAGGACTTTCCACCCAAAACAGAAGCAAATTTAACCTTTCAGCACTTTATAAGTCAAGACACCACCGGTATATAGAGTTAAATTTTAACAAATACAATACTTACCCAGTTGATGAATCACAGTACATTAAGACAATTGGTTTGTATTAGAAGGTTTTCTGAAATTATATATTTAAATATGCAAGCAATGCATTATTTGATTCATTAATTTTCCAGAACAGTTGGATGAAGCCAAGTTCAAGATTCTTGTTTGATTTTGTTGACATTAGAGTTCACAATTTTTCCAGAAGGGTTTATGGATTTCTTTTTTCATCCCTCCATAAATCAGAAAATACTGTTAAAAGACAGACAGAAAACAAAAGCATTTTCACCAAAGTTTTAGGAATAAAATGTTCTATAAATAATTGTGAATGATATATAAACAAATCCCTCAGTAAAAACCTTCAGAATATAGATAGGAATAAAACTGTAAAGTTTGGTGTATGTAAGTGCTGCTGAAGTGGAGAAAAAAAACCTTTTAAAATATTATAATAGAAATCTACAGATGCAAATAGATAAAGTTCAGTAAAATAAACCCTTAAATACATATTTTTATTTCCACTAGCCTAGAACAACATGTTAGGAAAAGCCAAATAGCCCAAAAATTAAATAAAAAAAACAAAAAAAAACAAAACACAACCAGTGCATGAAGAAACAATGGTTTTGCCTGTAGAGTCTCACCTTAAAATTACAATTTATTAAAGAGACACAATGAAAATATTTGCTGAGAAACTTTCAGTGGAAATGTTCCCTGAGAAACATTTCTGTTCTCTCACAAAAGTATTGTTTACCCCCCCAAAAAATATTTGCACTCTCAAATCATTTGTCTTCTTTTGTTCACATTTTTAGGAATTAAGTGTTATATAAATCAGTGTGATTGATATACAAGCAAATCCCTCTAAAAACCTTAAATATAGATAGGAATAAAACTGTAAATTTTGGTGAATGTAAGTGCTGCTAAATTGGAGATAGAAACTTAAAAAAAAAAAAAGTTGCGGGGTGAATGAGAACACAGACACAGAACTGGCAAACAGTACCCCAGGAGGGTTATTTATTCACGAACAGTGCTATACGTGAGCAGGTGAAGTGTCTGTGCATAGGGTCACTCAGTACTCATGCAGGGCTGCGAATCACTCATCAAGGGTGTCGTCGGTCTCTGCACAAGAGGAGAAGAAAAGAAAAGACATTAGTTTACGCCTGGAGCCCCTCTTCCACCCTCCCCTGTGCACCTTCTCTCATGGCTTTAAGGCCCGTGGGAACAAGCTCCTGGTGCGCCAGTCATCCTGCACAGGTGGTGGTAGTTTGTGATATATAGGAGCAGCATTTCCAGGACGACACTGATCTGGAACCGGGATACTCGCCACATTCCCCGCCCTTAGGCGTCAACCTGGTCCTACGGGGATAAACACAACTTGTTGTTGGGGTATTGGTGGTGGGGGGGGGGGTAGCATGTAGTTACCTGTAAGACCTGCCCATCCAACCCAGCCCCGGGAGAGTCCATCAGCATTTTCGTGATCGCCCTGGCCCGATGCTGTATCTGGAAGTGGAGGTCCTGGAGCATCAGGAACCACTGGGTCACTCGGGTGTTCGTGTCTTTAGCTTTGGACATCCACTGTAACGGAGCATGGTCGGTGACCAGGTTGAACCGGTGGCCCCAAGGCGGCTCCAGGACTGCCCATTTTATGGCCAGGGCCTTCTTCTCGACCGCGGCGTACCTGGTCTCCATGGGGGAGAGCTTCCTACTGATGTGCACCACAGGGTGCTCCTCTCCATCCCAGAGCTGAGAGAGTACTGCTCCCAAACCATTACCGGAGGCATCGGTATATAGCGTGAAGGGGCAACTGAAGTCCGGTGCATTCAGAACCGGTGATGTTAGAGCCGTCTTCAGTGCTTGGAAGGCTTCCTCCGCCTCTGGAGTCCAGACAATCGATTTGGGCTGTCCCTTCCTGGTGAGGTCTGACAGGGGGCTGACTATAGAGAAGAAATTGGGGATAAAACACCGGTAGTAGCTCACCAAATCCAGAAATGCCTGTACCTGTGTCTTGTTATTGGGCCGAGGGTAGGGCCGCTGCCGCACTATGACTCCTGGTGGGGTGCGGATCTCGTGTTCTAAGACTGTCGTTTTTCCTGGGGTCTCACTGAACACATCCTTGAACTGACTGACCAGGGCCTCAAGTTCAGTTTTCTGGGCTCCAGACAGCTGCGGGTTCATGTCAACAACCGGGGCCTGAGATTGGGCAAGGCAGGGGCGTCCACTTCTTGAGGAATTTGACATTGTAAATTTGCTCGGCTCTCCTATAGCCTGGCTGTCGAACTCGATACACGACCGGTCCCACTCATTCCACGATGGTGTAGGGACCTTGCCATGTGGCCAAGAACTTGGAGGCAGCTGTAAGGGACCAACACCATCACTTGGTCACTGTGGTGGGTCACATCAGGTGCATTACTCTGATGATCTGTTCTCTCATCTCCCGAACGTGCCTGACGAGGCTGCAGTTTGGGGTAGGTTGGTTCTCCCAGGCTTCACACGCCACATCCAGAAGACCCCGAGGATGTCTCCTGAACAGCAATTCGAAGGGGGTGAACCCTGTGGAGGCTTGGGGTACCTCGCGGATGCCGAACAGCACGTATGGGATCATTAGGTCACACTCACTCCCATCTTCGGCCACAATCCGTTGCAGCATTTGCTTGAGCATCTGATTGAAACTTTAGTTGAGCCCGTCCGTTTGTGGGTGTTAGACTGATATTCTCAGCTGCTTTACTTTGAGGCGGCAGAGGTCGGCCATCACCCGGGACATGAACGGGGTGCCCTGGTCAGTCAGCACCTCTTTGGGTATCTCGACTCGGCTGGCCAGGAGAAACGGTTCACAGGTGATGTTCTTAGTGTTAGCTCCACACAGGGGGATGGCTTCCGTTATAACAACGTATTCATTCCCAGCAATTCCACAAGTGTTCATCCTCGCGCTGTTCCCGGCCAAAGGAGCCTCCAGCCACAACCTGCTGAAATGCATCGAGATATACAACAGGGATGTTAGCATCCCCTGTGAGAAAGGGTGCAATGATCTGGGCCCATTTCTCTTTCACCCACCCCTCTCGGGTCGCGATGACTTCAAAGGTGTGGAGGTAGGCTTCGACATCATCCTGCTCGGATAGTCGGACGAGATGCTGGTGGGCTTTGTTGGCAACCTCCGGGAGGGGCACGAGGGCCGCCACGCTGGCCTGTAACTGATCGACAACCCGGTCAGTATATTCTTGTCTAGCTGCAAATAGCTCCGTGAACTGCTGCTGGCTTGCCGAGAGCTTAGTAAGATGACGGATGATCTCTTCCATTACCCGGGAGAGAGAGTGGTTCTCCTAGAATGATCACAAAAACAACCTGGCATTAGCGATCTATGTCTCAATTCACCTTTTATGCCCGCATTCTCAACCATATGTCTTGGGGTGAATGAGAACACAGAATTGGCAAACAGTTACCCCAGGAGGGTGATTTATTCTCAAACGGTGCTATACGTGAGCAGGTGAAGTGTCTGTGCATAGGGTCACACGGTGTTCAGGTGGTATGTTAATAGGTGCTCATGGTTTTAAGGCCCATGGGAACGAGTTTCAGGTACGCCAGTCATCCCACACAGGTGGCAGTAGTTTGTGATTTTGTGTAGGAGCGGAATTTCCAGGGTGACGCTGATCTGGGATATTCGCCACTATATATATAGAGAGAGAGAAAGAGAGAGAGAGGGAGAGAGAGGTGTATAGAGGTCCAAAAGAACATATGAAAAGCCAAATAGCCCAAAATTTGTTCAAAAGTGCATGAAAAAAAAAAGATTTTGGTTTTAAAATAGCAATTAATTAAAGACATTAAAAAAAGTTGAATGCCATTACAAGCAGTTCTTTAAAACTACACTGACTGTTTAACAAAGAACTCTTTAAATTTGGTCCTACAGGATCTTGAGGACAGAAAGTTCTAGTTGAAGGATTGAAATGATCCTCAGTCTGAACTCTCATCAAAATCAACTCCTCAATCACGTTTCCCACATGGACTCCTGAGTGTCTTTGGCTCCAGCTCCGATTTCCACAAACATTGTGTTGATTCTGATTCTTGTCTAGTTAGTGGGGTTCCCTTCCTTTGTCTCGTTGAGCTGCTAGTCATTCCTGAGGGAGCGTCTGACGGATGGTTTAGAGTCAGCCGTTATTATAAATGTCTCTCTGGGACACTTCACATAATGAACCATTTCCTCGGCTGAAATATTTCTCCAGCGTTGCCCAACATGTGGTTAAGACAGCATGTCACCATCAGCACGGTTCCACTCCTGCTTATAAGCTCACTGGAGTTATTTCAGATTCAATTTATAATTGATTTCAAATGACATTATTTTCTTTTCATTTATTATTTGCTGACTCTACTGTTTCCTAAGACCCTGGAGAATCCAAGAAGAGCTGTTTTGGAGATCTATGAGACAGAGGTTCAGTTGTTTTGACTCTTGCAGAGATGCACTGAGATGTTCAGGTAATAATGAGATGAACAGCAGCAAATAATTCACTCGTTTCTTTCCAAGAACAATATGTGCAATCCTCAGTAAGTGAAATATGAAGTGAAAGTAAGTAAGTGAAATATGAAGATCACATTTTTTTCTTTGTAAAGAAATGACAGTCACTTTGAGGGAAACTTTGTGATGTTCCTCACTTTGGGAAAAAAGCATCAGATAAATAAATAAATGTAAATGTCTATTTCTGTTCATTGTTTTCGAGACACCTGACTGGTTTCAAGAGCAAACCCAATGTAATTGCTCCAGGACTCATCTGTTATGAACCAACACAATCTCATGGCAATTCGTAACTTTTTATGTTTTGACGGCTTGGTGGCTAATTTTCATGAGTTCATACTTTCTAATTTGCACATTTTCATGATATCTTCTTACGCCCAGTGATGATTATGTACAGTTTTGCATGATACAAAATGTACAAAAAAAAAAAGAAGAAAAAATTTATTTTCTCACCAAAGTATTGGATTTCCCCAAGAATATTTACACTTTCCATGAATCATTTGCATTCTCTCACAAAGTATTGCACTCTTTCAAAAAACATTTGTTTGTTCACAAAAATATTGCATTGACCCAAAAAACTTTGCATTCTCTCACAAAATATTTGCATTGGTTTGCAAAAATATTGCATTTTACAAATTGATCTTTGCGCTGTCTCACAAAACATTTCCATTTTCTCTCAAAAGTATTGCATTTCCCAAGAAGCTTTGCGTTCGCAAAAATACTGAATTTTCCCAGGAAACTTTGTGTTCTCTCAGAAAAGCATTGCGTTCCACCAAGAAACTTTGTGTTCTCTCGCAAAAGTATTGTGTTCCCCAAAATACAAAATACTACTTTTTTACGAAAGTATTGCGGTCTCTCACAAAACATTTGCATTCACTCACAAAAATATTGCGTTCCCCAAGAAACTTTGCCTTCACTAGCAAAAGCACAGAAATGTTTTATATCATATTATTTCCATCACAAATGTTATGCAAGCAAATGCAAAGTTTCTCAGGGAGAATGCAATAAATTGATTATTATTTAAATTAATTATGAGCTTTTCATCAACTCACAAACCCCAGTTTGGGAAACACTGCTCTATACAGCGACCTGTTCACTTTTTCCACTTTTTCACCATCAGAGGAAAAACAGACGTTCAGAGATCCGGCTAAATCTCCTCCTCTGCTGGATGCTGCATGCGGTCAGAATGGATGGGTGGTGTTTCCTTCACCTCATCAGGGTCACTGAGCGCCCATCCCAAAGCCATCTGAACAGTCAATGTCTCCGCTTCAGCATGAATATAAATAGAGAGCTCTCACTCCATCACATGTGGATAGATTAGGTGCCAACAGAGAGGTTTTTCTGTTTATAATGCTCTGAGGTCACATGGACACATACAATAACCACAATAGTGGTCAGGGGTCAATGTTTGGAACAAGTCAGACCGTAGTTTAAATATCACCATGTTCTTTTAACATCCCAGGTGACTTAAAAAAAAAAGAAAAAAAAAAAGACATGTTCCTCATTATATTTCAAACAGTATTGAACTGAATTTGATTTTTAATTAAACTAAAAACAGTATGTAGATGAGTTTCATGTCACTGCTCTCAGGATCTTCTTTGGTTTGTTCAGTAATTTGTTTTATACTAAACTTGGCGTTGTGTACTATGACTATTGCTGGCTCTGTAACAAATTGATTGTGACATTCTAAGGCTAAATCAATAAATGTAAGGGGTTTGGACACGTTCAAGGGATCCTTAGCATGGCTGATAAAAGATCTTGTAAATTTCAACAAAAACCTTTATTTTGTGTAAACACAGTGATCAGAATTAGAGAACAGTAACCACTGAAGCACAAAAGAAGATTACAGCTAATATTTTGGAGGGTTCCAGCTGTCAGAGATGAGTAGTTTGGTGACTGTAGAGGGTTTCTTAGACAGAACTTTGTCAGCAAGAATTTTCCAGAGTTTTTAAATCAGGTTAAGATCAGTACTCTGCTTCAGCCACTTCATTATTTCAGTGCTCTTATCTTCAGGGAACTGCTTTACCTGTTTTGCAGTGTGACGGGAGCTTTGTGTTGCATGAAAATCACAGACTGATTGGGAGATGAACGCAGGGAAGGAACCACATGTTGCTGAAGGAGGTTCAGATGAATATTTGCATTCACCTGCCATGTATCTGTATAAGAGACCAGACTCCTGCTGCAGAAAACATCCCTCAAACCATCACACTTTCTCCTCCACCTTTCACTGACTTCTTCACGCAATCTGGGTTCAGTCTTTTCTCAGTTTGATGCTGAACATTATGTTTCCCATCAGACCCACATAAATTAAACTTGCTCTCCTCGCTAAAGTGAACTGTGGATCAGTTCTTCTCTCTCCACACAACATGCTCCTCAGCAAATGAGACTCCAGCCTTTTGATTCTTTCTGCTGATGAGCAGTTTCTGAAAGGGTCATCCCTTTGGCCTTCATCTGGACCGCCTCCTGTCGCAGGGTTTCAGTCACCTTAGAGTGGCCTGCCATCTTTCATTCTCAGTGAAAATTAGAGGAATGCTGCCAGTTAAATAGGGTTTGACATAATTAATGAAATTAACAACATGTGCCATATTAACACCAAATATCTCATTTATTTTTTATACTGTGCTTCACAATACAATTAATTAATGAAATACATTTTTAAAAAAACTGCCCTTCTACTCCTGTTAGGATAACTTCAAAAAAGAACCAAGCAGTGACCTTTAAATTTAGGAAATTGTAGGCTGTTCTCTAATTTTGATCTCCACTGTATATAAAAACCTGTGATTTATGTTAGGCATTCATTGTGGGTCAAAAATAAATAAATAAATAAATAAATAAATAAATAAATAAAATTTTAAAATAATAAATAAAATAATGTATATTGTCTATGTATATTGTTATATGTTAAGCATTAATTGTACATCAAAAATTAAAGTTTATTAAAACAATAAAAAGAATAAGTATAATTTATTTGTTATGTGTTGCAAAGTGTTTAAACAATTAAAATAATATATTTAAAATAAATACATATTTTCACAAACACTATACAAGTGGCAACCTGTAATAGTTAAAACCTGCACATGCTATTTTTTTCGACCTGATTTAACCCATAAAATTATTTTTTGTTGGCATAAATGAATGTACTGAAGTTGATTCAGTGATTTAAATGTTTTTGACTTGAGTAAAACTATAGCTAAATTAAGATGTTACTATTTTGATCAGTGCAAGAGCTCCTGGAGAAATACTTTCTCATTCGCCTACTGTATAGTTTATTTTTAGATCGGCTGAGATCATCCTGTGCTTTACTGGATCCTGCGTGACAAGAGCGGCTCCTGAGTTCTGTACGTGACCGCGTTCTTCCCGTCTGTCACCTCCGGGCCGCTTTCACACCCTCGTTAGGCGGCACACTGCTTACTTTGGCCCGGCGCCCGTGTGAACGGAACATTGAGCTGCCGGGTCACGAGAAACACCGTCGCTTTAAGACTGACATGCACAGGACGGGGTCGCGCAGAGTTCACAGCACTGATGATGGACTCGGGGGTTTCCCGTGCATGTGGTAGAGGACACCGGGGCTAGTTGTCACAGGGTTTTATTTAGTTATTTATTTATTTTTTTAAATAATTTTGAACTCTGGTTTATATTTTCAGAATTTATTTATTTTAGAATTTTGCAAAATAATCATAATAATAAAATGGTAACACTTTACAATAAGGTGTCGTTTGTTAACATTAGTTAATGTATTAACTAACATGAACAAACAATGAAAAATACATTTATTACAGTGTTTTAGTATTTGTATTTTCGTTAACTTACATTAACAGTCGTTCAGTGTAGTTCATGTTAATTCACAGTGCATTAACTAATGTTAACAAGCACAACTTTTGATTTTAACAATGCATTAGTAAATGTTGAAATTAACATTAACTGAGATTATGCTGTAGAAGAATTGTTTAAGCACAACTTTTGATTTTAACAATGCATTAGTAAAAAACACAAAAAAACCACAAAACAAAAAAAAAAGCTTTGTCCCCCAAAAAAAAACAAAAAAAAAAAAAAAAAAAAAAAAAACACCCCCTCCCCCCATTAATTATGGGATTTTTTTTCACTTTTATTTATTTTATTTAATTTTTACTCTGGTTTATATTTTCAGGATAAATTTATTTTATTCGTTCTTTTTTTAATTTAGCCAGTTTTTTCTTTTTAAACTAACATTTATTTATGTTTTTATTGTTTATTGTTTAAAAAAGAAGCATGAACCAAATAATATAAAGAGGGAATTTAAGAATAATGTGAAAAGCTTAAAGTCACTTTCTGTATAAACACAAAATTAAAATCTTGACGACAAGTAAAACTATAGAGTATTCACCCATCATTGTAGAGGAAAGAAGAATTTAACACATTGCGCTCTATAGTGGGGCATGTTGTTTATTGAAAGTGATTTGAGAAGAGTATCTAATGACAATTAGCGGCTATTTAATCACTATAGAATTCCAAAACGTCCGTGACAACTTACCCCAACCTAATGTTTGAAAAACATTTTAGAGAGTTTCGAACTGGCTGTTTGAGACCAACAATCAAGCTTGAGTTTTGACTCAAAACCTCAGACCTCAAAGATACTCAAAGAAACAAAAACTCGATCTCTGAAGCTTTACGTAGACTCCGAGAGATTTGTGATCTTGTTTTCTGTAAGGTACTTTAATAGCATGCTATTATTTACTACGATGACAGAATAAACAACCATCCTTCAGATGAAAGGAGCAGTAATGGTTGCCTGTAAATCTGTGATGGTTTCTTGTGGTCACATGGCGAGTCATTCAAGGATTTGGAGTGTTTTTAACGACCCAAACTCCCGGGTCGTTTGCCAAGTGCTAAAAGAGATTAATTTTTGCGTTACATCATGTCAAGAATGGAGAAAATAACAGTGTCGATTGTTCTCAATTGGTCTGCGATTGTCCAAAAGCCTCATTATCAGCAGGAAATTTTAGAAGCTCAATTTCAGTTTTCCGACATTTTTGGACCCGGTTTTTCAGGCTTTTGCCATGTTTAAACAGCACCCTTACGATCCAGTGAAAGAAGCAGCTGAATCCAGTCCAGTTTAAAATGAGCCAGTGAATGATGTTCAGCGCTCGCGGTGGTTTCTGGAACGATCGGACAATAAATATTGATTACAGGAAGGTCAGTTTGGAGACAAACTTATGGACTCACTTTATCAAAAGTGCATTAGATGAACTGAATTGGTGAGTCCTGTTTAAAACATCATTCAAGAGTTTGGCTTGAATCTTCAGATTTCATCATTATCCTCCTCTTCAAGCACATCCAGGGGATTTCAATGTGCTCACTCTCAGGCCATCTGAGATGTAGAAGAGTTTGTTTCTTCATCAGGTTTGGAGAAATGTAGCATTGCATCAGTGTCTCAGCAACTGA
Organism: Cyprinus carpio; assembly: GCF_018340385.1. Classification (NCBI taxonomy): domain Eukaryota; kingdom Metazoa; phylum Chordata; class Actinopteri; order Cypriniformes; family Cyprinidae; genus Cyprinus; species Cyprinus carpio. Next base: position 785,678 of record NC_056588.1, on the reverse strand, counting down.
TGCTTTAAAGTAAATGGGTGCCATCAGAATGAGAGTCCAAACAGATGATAAAAACATCACAATAATCCACAAGTAATCCACACAATCAAAGCATCTGCCAAATGCATGAATGCAAATGTTTATTTTAGTCTGAAATGAATTGCACTTGTTATTGGTAACAGTCGGCGTGCTTTAAGAGAACGAAGGCATATATTAATGTGTGTTTGTAATCTAATCTGTTAAAACTGGACAGGATGACACTGGAAACAGGAGCCGAGCGTCATAAATCACTGGATTCGTGACAGTTAGATGAAACGTCTGGCATAAAAGACAAATAAGAAATGTTCTCATAAGTCCAGATTCCTCTTTGCTTGCAGAAAAAAGCAGGTGGTCTTTATAACGGTGACTCACTAAAGCATGAGAATGTAAAAAGGTAAAATGAATGCACATGATCTACGAGACAGATGTGGTGTTATTTATTTAAGATGTTGACATACTGCATTGTGTGAGGATTCTGCATGAATGAGAGATGGATATAGGAACAAATTTGTCTTTTTGGAAGATACTGACCTGAAGATGAAACTTCTCTGTAACACACACAGATTTATTATATGCAAATACACAAAAATAGTATAAACACACACAGATTTATTATATGTATATATATATATATATTTTTATAATATTTTGTATTTTTAAAAGAAATTATTTTAAAATTTTGGAAAATGTTTTGTAGTTAAATAATAGAAAATATTATAATAATATTATTTATGTATAATTGGAAATATAATAAATTTGTGAAAATAATAATGTTTGGTTATTTAATATAAAATTTAGATTTTATAAATATTGTTTAAATTTATTTTAATTATATTAAAAATAAGGTATATTTGTGTTTTTTTGTTTATTTATTTTTAAAATTTTTAGTGTGTTGGTGTGTGGTGTAGTTATGTAAATGAAGTAAATATAGAGATTAAGAGAATAAAAAGAAATTACTCCAAACACAATCAATACAAAAACACATTAACAAACACAAACATACATTTCTTCCAAATGCCAAGGAACACAGAGACATCTTCAGGCGGGATTTAAAAACAGGAATGGAAGGCGCAGATCTGATGTCTAGACGTATGTTGTTCCAAAGTCTAGGACCGGCTACAGAAAAAGCCAGATTCCCCTTAAATTTCAAGCGAGAGCGAGGTACAGTATATGCAAGAAGAGTTTGTCAGAGGATCTGAGAGAGCGAGAGGATTGCTGAGAAGTTCGGACAAGTATGATGGGGCTAGATCATTTAATGCTTTATACACAAATAATAAAATCTTAAAATGGATCCTGCACTGGTAACCAATGAAGAGATGCTAGGACAGCAGAAATGCTTTCTCTCCTCTTAGTACCAGTCAGCAACCTCACAGCTGTGCTCTGGACCAACTGCAAGCGATTCAGCGATGAATGCTTGAGACTCATATAAAGCGCATTGCAGTAATCAAGTCTGGAAGTGATGAAGGCATGAGTTACTATCTCCAAATCCTTAAAAGAGAGCATAGATTTTAATTTGGCTATTTGCCTTAGTTGAAAAAAAGCTGCTCTTCACCACAGCACTTATCCGTTTTTCAAAATTCAGATCAGTGTCAAAAATCACACCTTATGTTTTAGCAAAAGGATGAATGTTTGATGACATATAATCTAGATTAATATTGATATCCGAGACAGCACCCGGGGGTCCAAAGACAACAATCTCAGTTTTGCTCTCATTTAGTTGTAGAAAGTTTCTGCCAGTCCAGCCCTTAATATCTTCAAAGCAATTAAAAAGATCAGAATAAGAGTGATCAGAGCTAAGAGGAATGTAGATCTGAGTATCGTCAGCATAACAATGATATGAAATATTATATTTCCTCATGATCGAACCCAAGGGGAGCATATACAAACAAAATAAAATAGGCCCCAGGAGGGAGCCCTGAGGTACCCCATAAGTGAGCAGTGCAGAAGGAGAGGACGAGTGTCCAATCATCACCTTACTGATCTATCGGAGAGGTATGATGAGAACCAATCCAGTGCCGTGCCCCTAATGCCAACTTCATCCCTAAGATCAAGTAGCAATAAAATAGCAGATTTACCAAAGCAAGGAGTAGATCATTTGACACCTTCAGCAGTGCAGACTCGGTGCTATGATGGGCTCTAAAACCAGACTGAAATTTATCTAAAATATTGTTTTGTGAGATGAATGTAGATAACTGATTAAAAACTATTTTCTCTAAAATTTTAGACAAGAATGGCGACTTAGAAATAGGGCGGAAATTTTTAAGATTGGTTGTGTCTAAATTTGGCTTCTTAAGAAGAGGCTTGATCACTGCTTGTTTGAGGCATATAGAAACACGGCCACTGTCTAAGGATCTGTTTATAATAGCCAATACACTAGGGCTGATAGTATCCACAGGAGAAGTGGTAGGCTTAATCTTGTGAAATATATCACCAAGCCCAGAAAGGGATAATGGATCAAACTGTTAAAAAAAAGCATTACAAGTGAGTGGTTCAGAGGGGTCATGACTGCACATTGTAACAGTAGACCGTATGGCATCCACCTTTACCATAAAAGAATGTAGGAATGCTGCACAGGTCTCTGGAGTACTGTCCAGACCAGAAGTGTCAGCAGGAGGTATATGGTGTTGTGTTTAGAGTATTAGTGTAATTTTTTTATTGCGTGAATTTTTTGATATTAATTCAGAAGGATATTTAGATTTTGCATTTTTTACAGAATAATGGTAAGCTGAAAGAGCGTTTTTCAAGAGTTCATAAGACACTTGCAGTCTGTCTTATATATTAAAATATATATATTTAAAATAAAATAGATCATATGAAGAATTGTTTCAAACAAAGTAGATCACATAATATATATATATTATATATATATATATATATATATATATATATATATAAAATTAAATATAGAGTAAATTATCATTTAAAATATTATTTTAAAAAATTGATAATGTAAACAACAAAATGTAAACAATAATTTACAATAAAAATTAGGTCATAAAAAGTATAAGTAAATATTTGAAATAAATAAAATATAGATAACTGAAAGTATAAAAATAATTGTCAAAAAGTAGATGCTTTATAATTATAAAATCAATTATTTAAAATAAATTAGAACAGAAAATTCAGAAAACTTAAAATAAAAGAAATTGAAAATATAAAAAAAAACATTTAAATAATAATAATAAAAAGATAATAGAATAAAATCTAAATCATGTAAAGTATACAAATAGCTATAAAATTGAATTAAATAAAACATTTAATAATTAAATCATACAGATGTACATTATTTATTATTATTATGTATAAGTAATATAAAAATAACTGCTCAAATGAACACAAAAATGCCCATCCGGTCAAGCATGTTGTCAGGCGCAGCATCTGAACGCTTTCACAGGCTCCTGATGATATGAGCATCACATCTTCTGTCTTAGATTAGCTCACAGAGCAGACACAGCTACTTCAGCTATGACCTTTGACCCTAAAACACCTTCAGCTTTGACCTTTGACCCTGAAGCACCTCCGGTCACTGCTGGTGTTCAATGCAGCGTACAGAGCCGTTCACACGGGACACGTTCATGTGTTCAGTCACAGATAGAAAACATCACTTTAAAGAAACTCTGAACATTAAACTTTGAGGAAATCATTCAGTAGGGATTTCAGACATTAGAGAAAGAAAGAATGCCTTTCTGTTCCAATATATAACATTATGTACAGCTGCTTTGAAACAATGTGCATTGTCACGTTTAAGTTAAATTTATTTCATGCAAATAAACAAAAATAGTATAAAAATATGAAATATATGAAATATTAATCATTTAAAATATTACAATCAACTATTTAAAATAGAGATAATAGAAAATTATGTAAAATTAGATCATAGAAAATATAAAAAAATAATATTTTAAAATAAAAAAGATTTAGAAAAACAATTCTGAAAAAAAAAATCATAGAAAATCTAAAAATAATTTAAAATCAGCACAAAAATAAATCAGAGAAAATATGAGAATATTCAGTTATTTAAAATAAACATTAGATAATATAAAATGTGCATTGTCACATTTAGTTTACATTTAAAAGCAGTTTAACTTTTACAATAAAAAAAATTAGGTCTAAATTTAAGATCTACACAATTGCATATATATATTAATATAAATGATTTTATGACTTTACATAAACACAATGAGCTACATATTTGTACAATTGTTTAAAATACAAATAGATCAAATTAAATATTAAATACAACTAAAAAAGTAGATCAAATTAAATATATAACAAAATGCAAATAAGAAATTACATAATTAGATCATTCAAAACATACAATGCTTATTTTTATGTATAAATAATATAAAAACAACAGTTCAAATGAACACAAAAATAACCATTCTCTCATTCTTTGGGTCGTTTTGTGTTCAGGGTTTACGTTTATTAGTTTGTTCATGTTAAAACTGTGCAACCCAAATGCATAAATCTTAAATCCGCCTGACACAAATGCAAATAGACCAACAAATAAAGTAAAGCACAGAACGTGTGGTGTGTGAACGTCTCTTAATCTCAGTGCTGCGTTCAGTCAAGAGCAATAAAGTGCCTCTCAAATCAGTCTTTCATTTAAACGACCCACGTTACGAGCTCCACGTCATTAGGGTAATATAAAAATGACTGATGGCTTCCCAGATGCCCCTGTGTGATGGATTTCCATTTATTCAAACACACACACACGCACACACGTGTGTCAGGATCTGCAGTCACGCAAGCGCTGCCCTGAACGCAGACCTCTGCAGGAAAACCAGACACTGCAAAGACTTTCACAAGTTACAGGGGAATAAATCATCTCAAGGACGCACGAGGAGGAGTGTGTTTGTGAGGGACGCAAAACAGCACAACTCACCGTGTTTCTCCATGTGTTTAAGAGAGATTACATACATCTGACATACCAGATTTCACTTTTAATTAAACAATACTGGTATTTAATTAATAAGTGGTGATTTACTGCAGATTCATGTGATGAAAAGTTGCATTTGTTAGCTGTTGCAAATCTGTGTCATGCACTGAAATACTACTAACTGTTTAATTTGTTTAGCTCTTAAGAAACATATGCTACTGGTCAAACGTTTGAAATAAGTTTCTGAAAGAAGTCTCTTTTGCTCACGAGGCTTCATATATCTGATCAAAAATACAAAAAATAGTGAAATATTATTATAATTTAAAATATCTGTTTTCTATGTGAATCTCTGTTAAACTGTAATTTATTTCTGTGATGTGCAGCTGTATTTTCGGCATCATTACTCCAGTCTTCAGTGTCACATGATCTTCAGAAATCATTCTAATATGATGATTTGCTGCTCAAGTAACATTTCTGATTATTATCAATGTTGAAAACAGTTGTGCTGCTTAATATTTTTGTGGAAGCTGTGATACATTTTATTTTTCAGGATTCTTTGATGAATAGAAAGTTAAAAAGAACAGCATTTATTTGAAATAGAAATCTTTTGTAACATTATAAATTAATAATTAAAAAAAGTTTACTGGCATTTTTATTAATTTAATGTGTCATTGCTAAATAAAAGTATTAATTCCATTTAAAAAAAAAGTCTTACATTTTTTTTTTTTTTTTTTTTTTTTTTACAATAGTGTGCAGTATAAGTCGCATTTACTTCCACAAAAAAAGTCTGCAATATACAGTAATAGGAGCTTGGATGACATTCTTAATATTTCATTGTTTTAAATATATTGTCACGCCATTCATTCACATGATATTTCAGGAGGAAAACTATAGCTGTAAGCTTGTTGAAACTGAAATCTGAACGCAAATTATGGCTATCAAGTGAGGTATTCTAAAAATGAAATAAAGGTTCCAGTGTTTGGGAGGAACTAAGTACAAGCAGCGATGCTGAGGCCTAAACTGACTCTTCTAATGATCATCTATAGGAATCTGAAAGTGTCTGGACGCACTGAGATGCTGTTTGGACGTCCTACAGACCGCAGATTCACATTTGAGGTTGCGCGGCGTAACAGACCCATCAAGGAAACACCGATCCGTTCTGTCAACTATCATTTAATCACAATGCTCTCTGCTATTTACATTTTGGAGCGAATCAGCGTTTCATGTAACGTGCAACTCCCTGCCAAATCGGTGAAACCTCAAATCCGATGCACAGTCTGAGACTTTATGATTTAAGTACAACGAGAGCCAATCAGTTTAAGACAAAGTGCATCTAATGGAAATGCAGAACTATGATGCTTGAAGAAGCAACCTTTACAAGCACATAAAGCAGTTGTTCAGCTCTGGGTCTCTGTGCTATCCACAATCAGTAATGTTTACAGTGCAGCACTTACAGTTGATTTTCTGGAGGGTTTGAATGTCAAGTTATAAAGCTCATTAAAGTTGTTAAAGTCGTTATTTTAATTATTTTGTATATAAAAATTGTTATATGAGCTGGTTAAATTGTATGTCATAGCCTATTTATATACTAATGATAATAAATCTACATGGAATGGAAAGGCAAAAGTGCTTGTATAAACAGTTTGAAGTGTAATGCATTTTAATATTTACTGAAAGTGACGCTAACTTTTCAGCTTTTGCCGATTAAAGAACGAAACTCTACAAGTGACTCGCGGAGGAAGATTGTTTTGGCCGTTACGTGAGTTGTGCTTCGGCTTCGTGCGCGGATTAATCTGATTTTTTGAATCGCGCGTGCGGTGCCGCTGTCATTACAGTGACGGTATCGCTTTTTTCAGCGCGAATTTCAATAACGACATATATTGAAGAAATATGTCTGATGAGAAGGTAAGCTGCTTATATTCCAATGTTGTTTTGGCTTGTGAAATTAATTGTTTTATATATAACGTTATTAGTGTTTGGCGGCTGACATATTAGACGGTTGATATTCATATGATAAGGAGAAATCGTGGAAACTGTTATTTTGGACCTACCTATTCTATTTATAGGTATGCTGACCAAAGTAGTAAGTGGTTTAGAGATTGGTATTGTTACAAACATGCGCATTGATTTGTGAACTAGTCAAATGTGATTCTACGCGAACTATGTTGATTTGTGATTTATTGCGGACGTTTTCGCTTTCTACTTATAAACTCTTTTCGGTTCGGGGTTAATTTGTTTTGAATTCAAGCTACTACGATATCTTCCACTGCTTATAATAGTTATGGGCGCTTTTTTAGCACTGCTTAGTGAACCCTTTTGATTCATTTGTTTTGATCCAGTGATTTGAATGTGTATCAAACTGCCGAAGTCACGTGATTTCAATGAACGAGTCTTCGTTGGGTCGTAAATGCTTGTAGTTTTTAGAAATTTCAGTTCGCTGCTTGTGAGCTCATGTACTATGGTTTTTACCTGAACTTGGATCAGTTTTCTAAATTTGTAGACATGTTAATGACACATTTCTGAACTAAAATATAGAGTTGTGGTTAGTCTTCTCTTAACCAAAACAAGCAATACAAATAAATAAAATAACAAATGTTATACAAACACTTCATCTTTAATGGTATCATATGATTTGTTAATTGCATTTATTAGATTACACTTTCAGTAAAACATTTGCAGTTAGTTTGTAAAAGGTATTTTATGCATGTTTGGCACGAGTTTATTGCAGTTACAGCGTTATGACCAGCGCGTGGCGTTTCCAGCGCTTCGAAACTGTGAATCATTTTGCGGTTGATTCAAAGTTTCATAAAGATTCGTTTCTCTCATCACTTGTTTATTTATAGTATTTGCCTACCCTTCTTTTTATTATTATTATTATTATTTACAAGTATGCAGTTTCCCGGGAAACCTGTCCCGACAGCTTTATAAAATAAATATTATAGGAGTATTATAGCCTTGCAGTTGTGATTTAGTGCAGAAACACGTTTTGGATTAGGGCTGTGCGATATGGACAAAAAAAACTATTGCGATTTCTTTGATCAATTTTGCGATTTCAATTTTAATCACGATTTTGACACACACAGACATGCTTTACAGTCATAAATGCATTCATTATGAATATGAAATATATTTCCAAAAGAAAACCAATTTAAGCTTTATCAAAAAGTTGTAACATGTGTCTAGAACAGACATACGTCAAAATAATCACTAAGTAAAGGTGTTGCCATGCATTGTTCATAGAGCTCATTGTAGCGGTGCCTCAGGTGTTGAAATAGATTTGTTATACATTATACAGGTTCACACGTCCTCCGTTTGCAGTGCGTAGGCGTAGTGCAGTATGTGTATGCGGTGCAGAAGCAGCAGCGAAAGCACATTAAAATAATGCGCGAGCGCGAAGCTCTCCGCTCGCACGCAGATTTCTTTTGCTTTGTCACAAAACCAGACGGGCGTCCTCAGATACACGGTGCTCACGCCTGGAGAGAGTGCGCGCACTTAAAACGTGTCTCCTCGCGCTCAAACTGCATCCTGTGCACTCAAAACTCTCTCTATGCTCATGCACTAGATATTAATTATTTTCGCACCTTTCTATTTCTAACCGTTTCTGTTCACATCTTTCGCATATTTTTTCCACGTGCAGTGTGAACGCTCTGATCCGTTAACATGGGCTCGGAAAAAATAAGCATCACAGACAGAGTGTGTGAACCTGGAGTTAGGCATATGCCCGGTCTGTTCTGTTCTCGCGCTCCACTTAGGTGCGCTGCATTCTGATTGGATCGGATAGCATACTGCGGGAGGTCGGGATTGAGATGGGTTGTGATTTGTGGTGATTTAGAGATTTAGAAATGGTGAAATCTTGAATTTTGTTTTTATTTTGATTTTTATTAATGGCATATTTTTGTTTTTGGTTTTGTTTTTGTGATTGCTTATTATTTAAATTTTCTTAATTTAGATAAAAAATGACATAGTGTAGATTTAATCTTTGACTTGCAGCTATTTATCAGTCACATTGTGCTCTTGACGAAAGAATAAAGAGACGTGTATGTATGGCAGTAATTACCCACTTGTGGTTTGGCATCAGTAATAATATTAATCATCTGCAGATAAACAAACAGTGCTCATTCTGTACGTGTCACTACGCCAAATTCCTGTTTAGCTCTCAACACCGAACCGAGGCCTTCAGCAGCACTTAGAAGGAATCCTGTCTCACATTAAAAAAAACAAACAAAACAAAACTCATGTTGCTCAATAGACATGCCACAGACAGCGTCTTCTCCCAACTATTTCCTGATATGATTCCACTCCTGCCACATCAGACTGAAAAGCTGATCCATGTAAACATTTCTGAGAGTCTCACTGACCGCAGTCCTTTTCCTGGTCTTTCCCTGTCTTCAGCGAGATGATTTCGAGGAGAAGAACTCAAGCCACACAGGGAGAGTTCTTCCATATCTTGTCCAAGCATCTGAGCAAACAAACATCTCTGACCAGACGCTGTGGTCTTTTACTCATAATTACCAGGGTTTGAAAATGGCACGAAACTTAAGTTCTAAGACTTGGTGCTTTACTAAGAATCATCACCTGTTTTTTGCCAGTAAACATGGAATATAATATAGGCCGATTGAGGATGAAATGCATTGTCACATTATTAAAATAGTCCTGCATCCTCTAGTCTTGAGGTCTCTGGATATGGCTTTGGCTCGGTTTGTGTTTTTGAAAGAAGCCTCCCCTGCTCACTAAGGCTGCATTTATTAGACCAAAAATATATAAAAAATAGTGAAATATTATTACAATTTCAGATAACTGATTTCTACTTGAATATATTTAAAACTGTAATTTATTCCTGTGATGGAAAACTGAATTTTCAAAAAAACTAAAGGAGGAGTTAAGAAAGAATGCAGTTTCCCGCCAAATCCGTCCCGACAGCTCTAAACGATAAATAATCATTATAGGCAAAAACACAGTTTGAATATGGTTTTATAATGCATTTGCTCATTAGTTAAATTTTGAACAGCATTTATTTGAAATATAAATAATTTGCAACATTATAAATGTCTGCAATGTCACTTTTGACCAAATTAATGCGTCTTCGCTCAATGCCGTCTTTATCAGCAGCGCAAGTTTGACTGGAAGCATTATTATTCACATTCCTCAGTGACCATTAAAACACATCCACAACATTAAAGCCAGTCAATCTGAAGTCAGCTCATTCAGCTGGATTGGGGAGGTTTATTAGTCACTGTGAACCAGAACTAAGTATTGAGTCATTAGCTGGGTGTAATAGCAACTACATGCGTCACGCTGATCTCATCCTCTTCTCGAGCTCATTCATGAGTTACACACTGCAATCTGAGACCTCACAGCGCCCTCTGCTGGTGCACAAACATGTCACGCTACAATAAATGCATATTTCAAATAAATACATAGCCTACCACTGATATACTTAAATGTAGAAAGACAAAATAATAATAATAATAATAAAACCTTATTATTATTTAATTCACAAATGCATGGAGAAAATAGTTATCATCATCTTAATGCACTGTAAAAGAAACAATATCACAGTTATTATAATATTATTGAATGATTTTAGATTTTATTTAGCTGTCAGAAAAATGTATCTAAAACAAACTCTAGATGGAAACTGCATTAGAATTATTTGAACCAAAACCTTTTATTTGACATCTTTACTCCTAGTACATCAACATCTAATATTGAATAAAATAATGTTCATTACACAGTTTAAGCATTTATAAGTCAAACAATCTATATTTCATAACTACAAGTACAGTTACTCTAAAGTCACAGATACAAAACAATATGAGACTTGTAGCTTCCAGTCACAATGCTCATGTACATGTTAAATTAACTTTGTTTAAATGTCTTAAAAGCTAATGATCGCACTTATGTTCCCATTATAAATTATATTCCCATCACCATACAGAATATTATTAAACACGCATGACTACTAGTATTCTGGCAGTCTGCTGTTAACTTATCAGCTGTCTTAGAAACTAAGAGGTGGTTTTCTGTCTTAATTAGGCTACTTATAAACATTTCCCAGACCATTTATGTTGGGTTGAACCATTGTTGTGGTGGAGCCGGAGCTTCTTGGATCATCAGAGAAACTACCCGCGGCATCATTGTGAATGTGGTAGTAATACAGGAAGAGGAAAAACCCTGAAAAAATAGATCAGAGAAAATATTTAAACTGCTTTTATAATCCATTATAATCAAGTTTTTTTTTTATATATAATTGAAATAATTATTAAATTAACAAATAATAAAAAATTAATTAAAGTTATTTTATTCAGATATATTTAATTCAGACAATTTGCTGAAGTCTGTAGGAAACATGTGTTCTTCTAAACCAAATGTAAAGATGCATGTGATTGTTTCTCACCCTGTAATGAGTTGAGCACAGTGAATATGTAATATGAAGGAATGCGCATCGGTCCATAACTGAAGAACGCCACAGACCACGTCAGACCGAAGAGCAGGAACAAACTCAACACCATCATCAGCTGCTTTCTGAACGTCTTTCTCTTGCAGTTAACAGCTTTTATTTTTCTGGCTTGAACAATCCTAGTTAAGATAGTGATGAGGATTCCTGTGGTGAAGATGAAAACTAAAGCGTAGTAGCCGATGTTCACTATGTAGTGAATGTAAACATTTGTAGTCCAGCACCTGTATTAAAGAGAATGAAATAAAAAGACAATCAGTTAACATCAATGAATTTATGAATGTGTGACATCAGAGAAACTTACATTCTTGTGATTTTTCCAGACGTTGTGTTTAGGATCACTGCTTTATATCCTCCTACAGAAACGATAGCTATGACTATTGGAGCGGGAAACGCTGAAAACACACAGAGACGAGGGGTATTATAGTTAAAAAAACTAAACATAAAAAATTAATGAATAAATGAATAAGTAATTTTTGTTACTGAAAAATAGAATATTTAAATAAAAAATTCATAAAAAATTGAATAAGTAATTTTTGTTACTGAAAAATACTTTAACTAAAAAATGACAAAAGCTTTGTTTCCGAATGCCTAAAGTCAAAGATACTAACTTTAAAATTAACAAAATAACCTGATTTATAAATAAACACAGCCAGTCTCTTGATACAATGATAAGTGTTCAGCTTAAAATTTAACCTAAAAGGACACAACCACATAAAACTGACAGTTTTTAAAAATTTTCGCTCAAGTGCACAAACATCTCTACCTAGACCTCACAACGATTAAATTATTTTTAATAGATGTGTTGTTGCTCGCACTCACCCCAGCCCAACACGGTGATCTTCCTCATGTAGTTTGTGATGGAGACGTTCTGTCTGATGAGCCATAAGTACATATGAAGAGCTTGAATGAAGAACCAGGTGAATGAGGCCAGCATGGAGTAATGCAGGAGCAGCGCTATGAAGACGCACGCAGCGTTGTCTCCTGTGTTAGCGACGCTCTCGTTTGATAAAAACGAGACATTCAGTAGAGACAAAGCCACAAACATGTTCATCAAGATCTTCGTGGCCTGATTTGATTTGGCTTTCCTATTAAAACATACAAAAAACTGATTTTGTAACCTGAACTTTAATACATGGTTTGTTGGGAGGACAATATTTGGTTGAGATACAACTATTGTTACAACTATTGTTGGGGAAGTTGTGGACTATTGGTGTGTGTGTGTGTGTGTGTGTGTGTGTGTGTGTGTGTGTGTGGTGTGTGTGTGTGTGTTGTGTGTGTGTGTGTGTGTGTGTGTGTGTGTGTTTGTGTGTTCACTGCTGTGTGTGTGCACTTCGGATGGGTTAAATGCAGAGCACGAATTCTGAGTATGGGTCACCATACTTGGCTGTATGTCACGTCACTTTTTTTTCACTATTTGAAAATCTAGAATCTGAGGGTGCAAAAAAAATCTAAATATTGAGAAAATCATCTTTAAAGTTGTTCAAATGGAGCCTTTTGAGATGTGTATTTTTATTATAAAATTTTGTTTTTTTATGTTTTTTTTATGGTATTTGAAATTTATATTATTTGTTCATGGTATTTGATTAATTTATTTATGAATTTTTGGCATAAAAGAAAAATCAATAATTTTGACCCATACAGTGTATTTTTGGCTATTGCTACAAATATACCCCAGAGACTTAAGACTGTTTTTTGACTCCAGGGTCACATTTCAGTCATCAAAAATTCAAGTTTAATTCAATGTGTTCTTTGTACATGTACCAGCAATTTCTAAGTGAAAATTGTTTGTTAGTGTAGTAATAATGATTATTAATTACTAAACAGCACTAACTGTATGATCATTTTTAAGGTACTCTACCGTAGCAGGAAATGCATGAATAAAGCGATGGCCAGAAAAAACATGGAGATGCCGCAGCCGACAGAAGAAATTAAGGTCAATGTTTCCAGATGAGGTGGTGTTTCATTTGGCTTTTTGAGGGGTTTGGGTTATTGTTTCAAGATGCGTTGATTTTATATGATCAGCTGGATGATTTTTTGCTGTCATTTCCACAATGTCATCATGTTATACTTCAAAAGAAATGAGAACTGTCTCAACTCTATTGTGGGAGGAATGCTCTATTTCTAGAAACAGTTTTCAACTAGACTTTTTGTTGTCCCATTAGAAAGTCTTTGTTTTATAGATGCATCTAGGAAAAAACTCTGAGATTAAAAATTGTGGTAGTGTCCTGACCAAGGATTTTTGAGTTCACTAGCATGTAGACTTGGAGTGAAAATCTCATAAATCATAAATCATTAAAAAAGCATAAATTCTTCTCACCATCAGCACTGCAAAGAACGTCAGATGTGAGCAGGAGCACTTTATGGTGTTGTTGTCGATTTTTGTCTCACAGCCGGATGTTGTCCATTTAAGTTTTCCTTCAAAGAAAAGAGAAGAATAATGTTTTAACTAACGGTGTTTAAGTTACGTGAGGCTGAATTGATTATCACAGACCCAGACAATCATGTATGTAAAAGCTGTAAAATTGTATAATAAACACGAACTTGCCGTTAAATGTCTCGATAAGACTGGGTAACTGCCACTCGACGAGTTTTCCCCTCACGAATGCATCCATGTGCTTTTCTGACTTGGAAAAAAAAATGACATTTTGAATTACATTACTTAAAACCTTAATTTACGTGCGTAAAAAGACATTATAAATCACACATCAAATCACCTCACGTAACACGTTATTCATGCGCGCGCTTTGAAAGGTAAAGTTAGCTTATTTACTCGAGGCCCTGAGATGTCGATCCCTTTCCGGCGGGAATCACTTTGTTCGAGAATTGATGAACCGGTTCATTTGATCTGGATCGTCGGTTCAATTGGACCCGAGACATTTTACTTACTTTGTATCAGATTTAAATGTTGATATGGACAATTGTAGGCGTTTTACATTAGAGCTGTGAAAGTCATAGTGAAATACTCCTCACTTGTTTTAATTCACTTGACTCACATTGTTCAATTCACTTTTCGGTAGAGGAAACGACACTTTCCTCTATTTTCACAGATCACATTTTTCACCGTCAATGTCTGATACTACTTAATAAAACTGTATTAATCTGTCGTCTTACATAGGCTACCTTAACACGACTATGCGAGTAACGTTACATGTAGAATAGCCTTTTGAAGTAAACTGTTTGTCATTTCACATAACAGTTAACTAATGGCTTGTAGAAGTTTAACAATATTGTTGCCGCGAAAAATTTTATAATTCTGCTAATTTAAAACAATTATTAATGAAAACATTTTATAAACTTACCTTAAAACAGTTGAAACCAGTGGCTTCGCCCCTTTGTCCTTCCAAAATGACAGTTACCGGTGCGATTTAAACATCGTCAAGGCGCGTTAAATAACCCAGCGCTGGCCTGAAACAACCCAGCGTTACAACCCAGCAGGTTTAACTCAACACCTGGTAAATCGAAACTACCCAAAAGTGTTTAAAAAGTAATAAAATAACCCAACAAAATGACCCAACAGACTCAACCCAGCATTTTGGGTTAAAAAACAACCCAGCCGTTTTTAGAGTGTATGAAGACGCACGCAGCGTTGTCTCCTGTGTTAGCGACGCTCTCGTTTGACAAAAACGAGACATTCAGTAGAGATAAAGCCACAAACATGTTCATCAAGATCTTCGTGGCCTGATTTGATTTGCCTTTCCTATTAAAACATACAAACATAAACTTTGCAACAAAAACTAATCCTGAAATAACAGCACTATGTAGTAATTTAAGATATTCTACCGTAGCAGGAAATGCATGAATAAAGCAACAGCCAGGAAAAACATGGAGATGCCGCAGCCGATAGAAGTGATAAAAGTCAATGTTTCCAGATCCGGCACTGTGCTGTTTACATCTGGCGGAGACTGAAGGATCAAAGAAAACAGGACGAAACAGGTTTTTAGCAAGTATAAGATCTTAGCAATTTTTAAAAGTTTCTTTTGTTATCTTTTATGCATTCACTAGCATATCGATGGAGACTAAAAGACTCCAATATTGATTCAATGTGATCTTTAAATGAAACAAATTATGAAAGCTTAAGTTCTTCTTCTCTGAGATAGGCCTGTCACGATAATGAAATAACTGTCTAATCGCGGTTACTTCATTTAACCGCGGTCATTTCAGACAACCGCGATTATTGTGCTCCTTTAACAGCCACAAGAATGCCTACTTCTTAGTATATGGAGCAGCGCTATTGGTCATTTGCCAACATCGACAAATTAAACCTGAAATGACTGATTGAGTACAAGCAACACTTCACTGAAAAGTTTACTAAAGCTCACTGTTCACAATTCTCAAAATATTAGAAGAAAAATATAAATGCTGGGGTGGAGGTTTATATGAATGTATATTTGAAGGGTAATGACTGTTTTCAGAAATGTTTTGATGTTACTTTGTCCCTCTTACCACTGTATAATGCATATTAAAGTAGCGCAGTGCTGCTTGCGGTAACCAAAGAAACGCTGTATCGCTGCTGTTCCATAAGCGCCACCTGCTGTCAGAGAGTAAATTTGCATTCTCTGCTGTTTTTGTTTCATGCAGATGTTTTTTGGAATTATAAAATCTATTTTAAATCAAAAACTGCTCATGCTTCATCTATAAGTATCGTGATTGAAATGCAGTGGTTGCCTCCAATTTCATATATATATATATATATATATATATATATATATATATAAATAATTCAGTATTTAAGGGTGCAAAGTAACAACTTACAGAGCATTCAATTAATCACTATCCTTTGTAACAATTATTTAATGAACAATGTGCATAAAAAATGTATGACAAAGCCATAAACAGACAATTAATTGCCATAATAATCATAATAGTCAATGCCCTAAAACAGACAATCACCATAATCACAATTATTTCTTAGACAATTACTCATCAGCCAAATTTCATAATCGTGACGGCCCTACTCTGAGAAGCTTCTCACCATCAGCACGGCAAAGAACGTCAGATGTGAGCAGGAGCACTTTATGGTGTTGTTGCTATCAATTTCTGTCTCACAGCCAGACGTCGTCCAGTTAACTTCTCCTTCAAAGAAAAGAGAGCAAATTATAATTTTATAAAATAAACTGGGTTTTTTGGTTGAAACTGATCAGTAAAGTCATAAATGAACGTACCTATGCCATCCCAAGAAACGCAGGATGCCTTACCAACCTGTAAGAACACATTTGATTTTTATTTTGCTTTCACAGTGAATGTATGTAAAAATAAGTTTTGAAACAAAACCTTCATTACCATATTTTTCTGTTTAATGGACATCTCAATATTGTCTGTAAGGTTGGAGATCTTGGTCCCCATCGTTATTCCATAAGTCTCATTGTTCAAAACAGTGTAGATATTAGTTTCATTCTAAATCAGAAACCATAAAGCAATCAAATATAAATGTAATATAAATACAACAGATCAAGAAACATTTGTCCAAAAGTTGATTTTAAGATTTTTAGAGTCTTTCCATTCAACAACAGTTAAAAGTAAAAAACAAAGAAAAAAAAAAAAAAAAAAACAACAACAACATAGAATACAGTACCGTATTTCTCATATTTTTGAACTGCAAAATTACAACGAAAGCACTTTTGTTGCTTTCCAGATGTGCTTTATCAAAAGCTTCACTGGGAATCATTACAGACCAGGGAGAATCTGTGTCAAGGGCACTTTGACAGTCAAGAATCTGTAAAAATAAGAATTAGCATTGTAATAATGGACTTGTTTTAATACCTTTAATGCTTCACAGGCCCTACATTCATCACATCCTGTTCTGAAGAGCAGCAAAAGTCTTCAGTGTCTGTGTTCTCGGCTTGTCTTTGGATAACACCAGTAACATCCCCCGTGACAATCGAAGCACTGTGTTTACTGTCTTTTTTCATCTCCATGACCAGGGATTCAGTTTTGTCCAAGGCTTCTCTGCAAAATGTATTTAATCACTTGGTATTCTTTAATAAAGATTTCATTTAAAAAAACACTGGTAACTGCACACTTACGATGCTTTTGTGGGATCAATAAATCCATTGCTGTCTTTTTCAATTTTAAGTGTAGGGAGTTTCATCTCAGGTTGTTTGATACAGGCAGTTTTGTTCCCTCGACTACAAGGTGTAGATGGTACATTGCAGGTCACACACTTCCCCTGATCTTTTAAACGCAGAATGTATCCACTTCTTTTCTCTTTAGCACACAGAATAAATCAGGGATGTATTTTATTAATGTCTCAAATATTAAAAATTGCATATTTATAAACCTAGAAACACTGTGATCTCCTCATTGTGATGTTTTATTGATGCATGTTTAGGCATGGGCCGGTGTGAAATTTTGACGGTATGATAACCTTAATCAAAAATATCACGGTTATGCGGTATCACGGTATTGTTGTTACAGCTCTGAAATGTGTTATTTTTAAATGACTGGGTAAAAAAAAAAGATCTTTCCTGCTGGACACAATATATTTTGTTTATAAGCAACATACAGAATATTAGAAACAGTAGAATTAGTTAATTTTTTTCTTTGATTTGTTTTCTAAAAATAAAAAATTAAAGACTTACATCTTTATTTAACCTAAATCTGTAATTAGTTATCTAATTATAGTTATATAATTCATATACATATCATTTCATATCATTTAGTTATATAATAATATTCATACACATAATTTGATTTAATAATAACCCAATTTGAAGCAAAAACAGAATGTTCTGACAAGCTTTGTGAGATTATACTACGTAAACTTTTCAGAAGACAGTCAGCTCCCCTCAGAAACACATTCATATAAGCCCCCAAATCAATATTGAGGATTTTCTTCCAATAGATTGTGCATCATGAACAGTGAGTGATCTGCCTGCTACAGTATTTTTCTCTGTGCGTCTCTCTTCAGCGTCTCTGGTCGCTGGGCAATGGGTGATAACAGACTTCATACTTTCATATAAATGACATTTTGGAAAAGAATTGCATTGCAACGTAGTTTGTGCAAGTCTAGAACAGAGAGTTGGAATGAGGCAAAAAACGGCGGTTACCGATCGCGTAAAGGTCAAAGTATATTTCAGCCGTCTATGTATCGTCTGCATTACGTTATTTTTGTCATCAAGAGGGCTCGCGGACCTGCGCATATGTCGAGCTCATCCGTCCGTGCTCATCTGCGGTTGAGTATACTTTTGAAAGCTGTGCGGACGCGGCTGTGCACGAGATGGAAAGGAACGCTGAACGTGCCATGCTACACACATGTGACTGACCGCTCGCTCGCACCAACAGGAGGAGGAGGGGTCAGTGTTACTCTCTACACTGCACTCAGTCTGAGGGATTCCTACTCTTTCAGTCATTGAGGTGAATGGAAACCAGCGCATACCGCAATAACGGTATAATGGAAAATATTAGTGGTTTTGAAACCGTGAAATTTTCAAATCATGGTATACCTTGAAACCGGTAATCGGCCCATGCCTATGCATGTTTATTAGGGATGCAGCAATACAGTTAGGCCACGGTTCAATACATACCTCGTTTTTTTTTTTAACCACAGTTTTCAGTTTGGTTCAGTTCTGATGGCTTTGCACATTAGAGTGTTGTTTTTTCTTTTTTTTTTTTGCAATTTGCAATTTGCAATTTAAAATTAGATTTTTAAAACATTTTTTAAAAAAGCACCTGTACCCTTATGCACACAGAAGAAACACATGGATTATCATATGTCTACTTCAAATTTCTTTTGGGAGAAATATTCTTTTTCCTATTTTATCCAAAATAGGATGGATTAGCAATTATTGACACTATAAACATGTAATGTCTATTTCATTCATACTGTAAGCCGGAGGGCGCCCTCCTGCAGAAACCCCACATATGCATCACAGAAGTAATAGAACTAATGACCTTCCAGACAAAGTCGCTAATATGGACAAAATCATCCAGATACTGCTGTAGCTGAATAAAAGGAAGATAGAAACACAAGACAATAAATGCTTGACTGCAGCAATATGTGGGTTATCGGTGTTCTTCAAGCCATCTCGGGTATTTTCATAATAATTAAATATATTTATAATGCACTGCTAATTGACATAGCCTTTATTACAGTATAGAATTATTTTCTTTCTCATTCTGTGATAAGAAGCCACATCAGATCACCAAAGGAAGTTATTTCAAATATTAAATAATATTTCAACATCAAATAATATTTCAAATATTCGACTGATGTTGTGGAGTAAAAACATGTTATAATGTTCTCTTTTGTTGGACAACATGTTAAAAAACACTTCTCATTACAAGGGAAGATGTTTGTCGTCTGATGCTTTTTTAAATGCATGTTTTAAGCGAGGAGGCGTTTCCTCATCTCTGCGTGTAGACTCATGGACACACAAACAGACAATTCAAAGAAAAATAAAACGTTCGGAACTTAAACGCATAACAAAAAAACTGCAGTTCACAAGCGCATATTGAACCGTGGATGTCGTACCAAAATGTTCAATATTATATTGAGAATTGTGACATCCCTAATGTTTATCACAATTCACATATGCATTATTGACATGGTCCAGTTATTAACATATAGTTAGTCCTACAACAGAGATAAGCATAGTTGTATTTATTTACCTATACTATGGTCAATAAAAAAAATAAAAATAAAATAAAAAAAACAAAAACAAATGGAATTTTCATTATACATGAAGCGGGAACATGCAGGAACAAAATCATAAGCAAGAGCTGGAATACACAGAGTAATATTTCACAGGTGCTGAAAATAAAAACTGAATAACGTTCTTATATTTAACTTGCATCAAACAATGCACTATTATCTTTGAGGGAAATTTTAATTGTCAAATTATTGTAATCTAACCTAGTTTACTGAGGCCTTAGTTGAGCATAAATCTTAAAACACAGACTTACCTTTGCATGTAGAGGGTTTGTATGTAGCATTCTTACATGTCACTCCAAGATCAACAGCACAGATTCCTGTACAATCTCAAGAGACCATGAGAACACATAATGCAACATAATTCTCAAATCATACAGTATATGAAGTCAAAGCAACAAAACATCTGCTGCTTTGCACTAAATGTTTGCATGCTTATAATAGCACAGAAAACTGCTTTGTAATCAGTGTTGACTTTGTGAAAATCAGCACAACACTATCCGTTGTCCATCAATCTTCAGCCCCCAAAAATAAAATGTGAACTAATTGTCTTCCCTGGATGTTAATTTAATGTTATTTAATGTCATCTGCTCTGCCATTCATTTATTTTCCACGGAAGATACTCGTAAATTGTGTGCTTGCCTATTTTGCAGGTGGTAGGTTTTAGTTTGGTTATTAACTTGAGTCTGGATGCAAGACGCTTTGATGTCACTGGAAGTTTGAGAAAATAGCTGATAGAAACACATCAAAGAGGATCTCACCTGGACCACCAACACCATGTCACTCTCCAAGAAGGCACAACAGTGGCTACACTTTCTCCGCTGGCTGAAAAGAGCAAGTCTCCCTCCACCCATCCTCACCACATTCTACAGAGGAACCATTGAGAGTGTGCTGACCGAGCGGCAACCTCGCTCTCTCTTGTGAAGCCAACAAGGAACTAACTAAAACTGTAATTCATCGACTGGCCGCTAGAGGCTGGCTGCATAAGAGAGTCAGTCCCATAGACTCCCCATGTTAAAATGCCCAAATTTATAGCAGAAAAAAAAACATGTTTACAGCCTGGTTAAAAAAATTATTTTGGTCTATAAAGCTAATTTTGCCCTTCATGACAACTGGGGTGAATTTTTTTTTTTTATAACTCATCCGTTTAAATTATATTAAGCCTTAAAATTCTGCATAATTAAGGGCGTGGCCACTTGAGTGACAGGTGGATTTCCGCTGCTGACACTGCTGTCAAGCTAGGTGGGTGTGGCTTCAGCAACCAGCTCCCGCCTTTTTGCCCATTTCGATTATCTGGGAGAGTCGCGCGGTGACGCGCTGCCAAGATGGCGACGGCCCGCTCTGCACACTTTGAGCTTCAAAAATGCTCTTAAGGAGTCTATGGGTGACGTCACGGACACTACATCCATGTTTTTATACAGTCTATGGTGCTGACCAGCTGGTACGGGAACTGTAGTGCAGCAGACCGCAAGACCCTCCAATGGACAGTGAATACAGCTGCAAAGATCATAAGTGTGATTATACGTTCTATAGTGGGGATTTTTCTTACATGTTGCTCTAGAAGAGGGAACAATATTGTGAAGGACCCCACCCATACCTCCCACAGTCTCTTCCAGCTCTTACCATCAGGAAGACTGTACCGGAGCATCAGAGCCCGCTCCGCCAGACTGCTGAACAGCTTTTTCCCCCAGGCTGTGAAAAAAGTCCTGAACTCAAGTCACCCCGCCCTCCTCTGAAACCCCTCACACACCCCCAACCTTACCACATGACAGAAAACTGTCTGAAACATATTTTTTGTTTTTTTAAATTCTCCTCTATGCGCACTAGACACTTTTCGCACTCACTGCTGTGTGTACATAATCCCACAAAAGACTCAAATATGTGTTTACATGCTTGTGTACTACAAATCATCTTGCACTGTTCCCCAGGCAGCTGCTTGACTTACGATGTTTCTCTTTGCACATGTACAGTATTATGTGAAGCATTTGTATAGTCTATATATTTTTTTCCTTTTCAGTCTATGTATAAGTAAACATTTATAGTATATTCATATTCAAAATCTGTCAGTAGGTTAGTTGTGTGCATACGTACAGTGTTTATGTGTAGCATTTGTATAGTTTGTATTTATTTAGCTTATGTATAGGTAAACATTTATATATAGCATATTTATAGTCAAACTCTGTCAGTAGGTTAGTTGTGTATAGGTTTATTCTGTTTTACTTCATAGTTGTATGTCTGTATTTATGTAGCACCGTGGTCCTGTGAGGCATGACATTTCGTTCCACTGTATGTCCACACATGTAGCAGAGTGACAATAAAGCTCAACTTGAACTTGAACTTGAAGTAAAGAGTCATTGTTTTTGAAATGAGCCATATACTTTTTGCACGTAGTCCTCATTAATCTGTACATTAAACTCACCTTAAGAGCTGGTCTCGTGCATGTTTCTATGAATAAAACTGAAAAAGCAGCGCAGTAAAATGCAAAATGGCTTTCTGTGTGACCAGCCCACATTTTTTTTATAATTCATTCCTAATCATATACAGTATTTTGTCATGTTGATCAAAATATAAAATGGATCAAATGTACTGACTCAAATTTATTGGTAGGCTACTAACATAATATACTTTTGTTGAAGATTATTTTTGTCCCCAAACACTTTATCCTGTATGTAAGTTTATTTTCATGTCATCAGTTTACTCTTACACAACTGCTGCACATTTACACTTGCCCTGTTAAACAAGGTTGTCCTGCACTAATTGAACACACAATCAAACACAACACAACTAAAGTAGACAAACTCTTACCTTTGTGTAGGCATATCAATTTGAAGAGGTCATCAAGCTTTGTCTGGCAATTCTCAGGATGACCTGATGTGGATCATGCAGAAGGTAAGAGATTATTATTCACATCAAAACTTAAAAAAACAAAAAACAAAAAAAACTAATAACTTATAATCTAAATTATTTGGAACTATTCAGAAACTAAAATTGTTGTACCATGATACCTGCTCTTACAAAACTCAGGAACTGATTACAGTCCTTACATGAAAATGAACATACAGACTCTATTCAAACAGTTTGTTGGATCATTTCAGTCTTGTGTGTGTTAGGATCTGTTGGTTTGGACTGATTGGTCAGCAGTGATGACATAATTATCAATAACAGCAATGATCAACCATGAAAACAAAGGACACTTATTTGTTGTGTTGTGGATGTATGAGTGTGTGTGTGTGTGTGTGTGTGTGTAAGGGAAGTTTTGCATTTTCCCTAAAAAACTATGAAAAACACACCCACACCCTTCAACACTAATGATGCTTCTGTTGTAAGATGACACACACCTACTGTAATCAGATCTGGAAAACATTCACATTCATCTGGCATAAAATATATTTTGATTTCTTCAACCGTCTCATTCATTGTGACTTCATAATTATTCCCCTGTTTTGTTATGTTGAAACTATATGTTGTGCATTGTCCTGAAACTAAAGAGAACATTTATAATTGTCAATAAATAAATAAATAAAATAAAAAAGCTTTTTAAAGAGTTTGGTATGTGAGAGTGATTTATAAATTAAATATAGTTTTACCGTGAGAAGAGATGTTTAGTTTGACATTCATTATGTCAACATTCTGATTATGATTATCGCCATATGATAGACATGTCAGATTTATAGCTGAAAAAAAAAAATGAACTCAATGAGTTTGTCAGTCATCACAAGTGTTTTCAGATAATAAATATACAGTATCACACAGTCATGTTAGCAGTATATTTCACATCTACCTGGAACTGTTGAGCTACTTGTGTTCCAGAAACACTGATCTGTTGAATTGACTTGGATGTTGACTTTCACATTGTTTGAGCTGGCTGAACAAAGAAAGACAACATTAAGGATAATATGTTACAATGTATGGTATGATATAAAACACTGTATTAGATGTCAAAATTTAGATGCCCATAGCCATTGATCTGTTTTTAATCGTGTTTTTTTTTTATTTATTTTTTTATTGTTTTCTATTGGGCATCAAACAACATATTAATTGGCATTAATTTCTCTTTAAGTTAATGAAAGCAGTTTTTTAAAGCAACATACCTGTTCTTATCCGGCACGGAGCACAACAGATGATCATCAGCCACAGCAAATTCTGCTTTTGTCGAGACATGATTCCCAGAGACAGCGGCCTGTTAGAGAAACACATTTAATTTTGCTTTCTTCAGACAGAGCTAATAATTCTTTAATCATTTTCTTATTACATTCTTGAGCTAAAGTCCACAGTCCAAGAGTTGAGAGAGTTTGATGCGTCCACATATGAAGCTGTTTGGTTTTGGGAATAATGTTTATTAATTGTATTTTATTTTTATTCATGCAAATCATGTTTATTTGGGCTATAACTGAGCATCTCATTATCTGCTAACATTGAAGACCAGTTTATCAAGTCACCTTTGTTCACAGAGAACTATATATAAATATAGAAAACAAACATTTAATAATAGTAGACACAATTTGAAGATGCTAATGAAAAAATAACTTTCATTAATTGATTTCTGACAGGATTTAGATACAGAAAATGTCATGTTTTTATGTTTTGTTGGTGTGTTTGTGCACCTGTTTGTACAGTAAGTGACATTTGCTTTGATATTTTGTGACCTAATGAATGACATTGGTGTATTTATAAGTGACTAAAGTGAATAAATGATTTTGCAGTCAGTCCATCATGATTAGTACAATTATATTTTATTAGTTTCATTAGAAACACATACTGAGAAATATAACAAAGAATCATAAGCAACATAAAACGATGGATTCACTGATTCTGAATGTTTTTTTTTTTTTTTTTGTATGTGTGTTTCCAGTAACCAAATATGTTTCACATCCGTGTGTGTGGATTTTCGTAAGCTGCTTTATAAAATGATCATGCAAATATCTCAATCCACAAGCGTGCGGACATTACTGTCATCCTGAAGATGTAAATTTGTTTTCTAAATAAGGTTCAGTGTTGTTTGAGTCGCTCTGACACACACATGATCACACATAGATGATTATAATGCTCAATAAATCTAACATCAGTCATTTCACATTATATTAGAGATTTGGAAGCACAATAAAATCCTTCTACAAGTTTTTAGTAACAATCAATAGATATTTGTCACTTATTTGAGTGATTTCAGTAAAATTGACTCTTTTTAGGGTCATTTTAGTCTAAGAGAAAGAAAGTAATCAGTTTAGAAATCATTCTGTGTTAATTAGTGATCCTTTTGTATTTATTTTTTTTGGTGTTAATTATTTTTTTAGTGATTGTTGTTGTGTTGTGTGTTGTTTGTGGTTGATATGAGAAATGACCCGCGACGTCATTGTGAATGTGATAGTAATACAGGAAGAGGAAAAACCCTGAAAAAAAGATCAGAGAAACTTATTTCAACTGATTCAAATACATTTCAGATATAATTAAAGTGTCCCTATTATGCCATTTCCAATATTGCCTTTCATGCAGTGTGTAATGTAGCTGTATATGAATGTAAACGATCTGCAAAGTTGTAAAGTGAGGTGAGGTGTTAAAAATTAGGTGATATTAAATGTATATTTTGAGAAAACAAAAGCGTTTTTTGACCTTGCATGCATGTAAACCTATTGTTGTAGACTCCCAAAACAATATTAGGAACCGTAAAAATTGCATAATGGGGCATTTTAAAGTCATTTGCATAATTTTTAAACTATCCAAAAATAATCCGACTTTTGGTCAAATGAAACATATTAGTGTAAGTACCATTATATCCTATTTTAATAAATAAAATAATTATTTAATAAAAATAAATATTAAATAAAATGTAAAAAAAATTATAAAAATATATAATTAAACATTAAAAATAATAAAATATAATAAGTAATTAAAAAAAATCATTAATAAATCAATTCAAATAATTTGCTGTAATATATAGGATGATACATGTGATTGTTTCTCACCCTGTAATGAGTTGAGCACAGTGAATATGTAATATGAGGGAATGATCATCGGTCCATAACTGAAGAACGCCACAGACCACGTCAGACCGAAGAGCAGGAACAAACTCAACACCATCATCAGCTGCTTTCTGAACGTCTTTCTCTTGCCGTCAGTTGCTTTTATGTTTCTGGCCTGAACAATCTTAGTTAAGATAGTGATGAAGATTCCTGTCGTGAAGATGAAAACTAAAGCATAGTAGCCGATGTTCACTGTGTAGTGAATGTAGGGATTTGTAATCCAGCACCTGTAATTAGAAAAGAATGAAGTATAATTAATAAGACAATCAGTAGAGATTCAAAAATGTACATTTACATTTAATGCACAAAACTTACATTCGTGAAATTTTTCCAGACGTTGCTTTTAGGATCACTGTTGTATATTCTCCTACAGAAGCAATAGCTATGACTATTGGAACGGGAAACGCTGAAAACACACAGAGACGAGGGGTATTATAGTTAAAAACATAAAAGTATACAACATAAGTAAACATGAAACCATAAAAGTATCTTGACAGTAGTTTATATGATTTCTGTGCAATATATATATATATATATATATATATATATATATATATATATATATATATATATATATATATATATATATATATATATATATATATATTTATTTATTTAGGGTTAACTTACAGTTGGACTAGATGGTTTATTTTAATAGATGTTTTGTTGCTCTAACTCACCCCAGCCCAACACGGTGATCTTCCTCATGTAGTTTGTGATGGAGACGTTCTGTCTGATGAGCCATAAGTACATATGAAGAGCTTGAATGAAGAACCAGGTGAATGAGGCCAGCATGGAGTAATGCAGGAGCAGCGCTATGAAGACGCACGCAGCGTTGTCTCCTGTGTTAGCGACGCTCTCGTTTGACAAAAACGAGACATTCAGTAGAGACAAAGCCACAAACATGTTCATCAAGATCTTCGTGGCCTGATTTGATTTGGCTTTCCTATTAAAACACAAAAATGAGTGTGTTTGCAACCACTGCAACTTTTTAACTTCAAGTAAAAAGCACTATGTGTTAAGATATTCTACCGTAGCAGGAAGTGTATGAATAAAGCGACGGCCAGAAAAAACATGGAGATGCCGCAGCCGATAGAAGTGATAAAAGTCAATGTTTCCAGATCCGGCACTGTGCTGTTTACAGTGATTCCAGATTGATTGATTTTGTGTTTGCAGTATGGAGGAGATTGGATGGTGGATTTTAAAACTTTTTTTTTTCAAATTCGATTTTGTTAGCAAGATCTTTAATTGTTAAATATATCACATATCAACAGTCGGCAGTTTGGTGGTTTGTGATTCATAAATTATTTGTCTGTCACTTTGCATACCATCGATATCAGATCTTTTTCCCGAAAGGCAAGCTCACACTATAGAACAATGAGACTACATGAATCACCATTGTGCTCTTTCTTGTCATCTATTGTCATCTCGTCATTAGTGTGCATGCTACACAACACAACACAACACAATGAGGTGCAAAAACCACAAGACATTCGGTCAAGCGGCAACACAACCAACAGCGGCAAAAAACTTTTCTCACATAAATTTACATGAGACGTTAGAGAGACGTTAATGCTCGCTGTCAAAGTCGTATGTGAAAAAAACAAAACAAAAAAGAAAATAAAGAAATACACATAGCTTGACTGCCCATGTCTGTTAATCGAAAACTGATGGTAAGTATATCACAATTAGGGCTGGGTGATATTATCACAATAAAAAAAAATCATATCAGTTGATAATCAATAATTATCACGATAAATAATAATTTGCTCCTAAGTGCAAGTCATAGAAATCAGACTGTTAATTGCAGTTTTAAGCTACTCTTTATGGTCAGAAAATGACATTTACACTTTTACAGTCATTTTTCCATAACAAAATAAATATCTTAATAGAAACATTTATTTTTCTTAGATTCTGCATGTTTTAATGTTTCAAATCATAAAACAGGTTTGTGTTCCTGACTTTGATGATGAGTAGGCCTATCTTCACCACAGTTTACAGTGCAGTCTGCAATATTATTTTTTTAAATAAAATAATAAAAAAAAATTAAATTAGTACATATATATTTTTGTCTTTTAGAAATGCACATTTGACAGTAACTTGAGTTGACAGTAGTAGTTGTTTGAGTTACGATGCAGATATACATTTATGCTCATTATCAAAAAAAGTAACATCTGAAAAAGAAAGTAATGTCATTTTTATATGGTGAAATTAAATTATTCTGTTTGAGGTTTATTTAAATTAACCATTGGTCTTCCATAGTACCTACATCTACGTGAGGTAGAACCACACTTTACGTAAAAATACATATGAATACTTATGAGATCATGTTGATTGCTCACACTACAAGATTATGTGGCGATAATGGAGGAGCAGTTTCAATACGCTGAGTTCAGTACAAGAAACAGCTGATCACTTTATGAATTAACAGCCTGTCTGTTCGTTTAGGCTACATCATATTTTTATATTGGCTAGTAGAAGTTCTGGATGGCCGGTAACTTAACAATTTAGTAGCCAAATTGGTCAAAGTCGGAGCCAGTCTGTAGATAAGAGTTGACATTTAATAGAAAATAGCGTAATGTGTGATGGTCCAGCCCGATCTCACGGCAATTCGTACATATTTTACGAGGTGGCTAATTCGTACGAATTCGTACGACCACACTCGTACAAATTCATACGATTTTTGCCAAATCGTACGTATTTTACGAGTTGCACATTCGTATGAATTTGTACGAATGACCTACACCAACCCCCGCCCCTAAACCTACCCGTCAGTGGGGTCTAGCCAAATCGTACGAGTGAGGTCGTACAAATTCGTACGAATTAGCCACCTCGTAAAATACGTACGAATTGGTCGTGAGATAGCGTTGGTTTCTAAACCTACCCGTCAGTGGTAAAAGGCATAGCCTATTGTTTTTGTCTGTCTCATGTCTCATAGCAAAAAGGTGCACATTTCTGTGTGAGTTTGTTGTGATCGGAACAACTTGAAATTCTGTTAGTGTGTGAATGATCCTCAGTCGTTTAGTGAATGAGGGACATTTTTCCTTTCTCACTATTTACAAAGTCGGTAAAGGCTGGAATACGTTACATGACTTTTCAAATCTGAACAGATTTTTAAAACACTAGGGATCATACACCAGGGCACGCAAAATCGCTAGCTCGATGTCCCAGGGCTATTATGTTTTCCAGTCGGGCTACCAAAATGAATCACCGTCCTGGGGTGCGTTTCCCGTACAACTACGTAACTCGCAGATTAACCACCATAGTACGATGCATCGTTATGGAAACGAACTCACGACTGTTTCCCGAAACCATCGTACCTGTGTCGCAGATCCATCGTTCAAACTACGTTGGTTTGAGCTGTCGTTCTTCTTCTTCTTCGCTCTAATGGCTGACTGGAGCCATGAGCACATACCGCCAACTACAGTAATTTGGTTTTATTTGATCTTTTCTTCGACTCGAATTACGCTTTTGAAATGACGTTACGTAGGAGTCGAGTAATAACGAATCATTTATTTGTTCTGCAATACATTATATACATATACACACAAAGTTAAAAGAGTTTAAAATGGGCTCTTTTCTGATCCCAATGTCTATAATTTCACAATTTCATATAAATACCATTTCTTATTTAATATTGATAGGCCTACATAAGCACGGTTGAAAAAAAAAATATGGGTTTTTAAAAAACTGTGATGTAATGACAACTGTTTCTGAGGAGGTGGAAAATAGTAAAGTCCAGCTATTTTCAAAGCTGAAAAAATACTGCATTAATATACTGACAAATATAAAATCTGGGCAGAAATCACTAAAAAATAATAAATAATGCTGGCTATGGATACGAACAAAGCCCAGAAGAAGAAAGGAATAAGTGGAGGGACTTCGCAAGGGTGACAAAACGGAGGGCTGTGGCACGTAAGAGGGAAGCAAACAAGACTGATGGGTAGGGCTGGGCGATATATCTAACGATATGATCATGCGCATCTAGTCAGTAAAGCCGGTTCCCTGATTAGCGCTAAATCGCCATCACCTGCTTTCAAATGGAGCGGCATTTAAACAGAGCCGTAGATCACTGACAAGGTACGCAATATCGCGTTCATTATCCCAGATGAATCGCCTTCGATAATGAACGCGATATTGCGTACCTTGTCAGTGATCTACGGCTCTGTCTATTAAATGCCGCTCCATTTGAAAGCAGGTGATGGCGATTTAGCGCTAATCAGGGAACCGGCTTTACTGACTAGATACGCATGATCATATCGTTAGATATATCGCCCAGCCCTACTGATGGGGTATCAATTCAGTTCCTCCTCTCCCTACACAGGAAGAAAAAGTTTTGGCCATCCTGGGGCCTGTTGCATTGGAAGGATCCTTTGAGGTATAGATACATGTGCATCAACCAGGCCTTTGCCTTCAAAGTTCAGGCCTTTAACATCAGGCCCTCTCCAGTTTGGCCCTTCAACATCAGGCCCCCTCCTACCTGGGCCTCTAACATCAGGCCCTCTCCAGTCTCAGCAAATCTTCAGTCAGCAAAACTGTGACAGCAGTAACACCTTTGCTGTTACAGCTTATGAAGAACATCCTGATTTCCCCCCAAACTCCTGAAGAAATCCAGCTGGCTAATCAACAGTATTGACAACATCTCCAGAGTTATTGGCATCACTTATGGCACCCTTATTCCCAGTGTCAAACCCTGTGGTAAATGAGCTCTTGTACATTTACAGGAAGGGATATCCAGCCATAAATGTTCAAATAGTGTGTGACCACAAGGGGATGTTCAATGACATTGCAGCAAAATGGCTTGGAAGCACACATGACTCTTTTGTGTGGGACACTTCTGCAGTTTGCAGGTGGCTGAAGAGGGTGGCTTTGGTGATAGCTGGCTGCTGGGAGACAGTGGATATCTTCTTCACCCATACCTCCTGTCACCTGTGCAGCATCCAGCAACCATTGCAGCTTAAACCATTTGTTTAATCTGACATAACATCTGTTAAATATTTTGTTTATTTGCCAATATGTCCCCTGCCCCGCAGACTTAAATGAACAAAAATAAAAAATACTTTTGAAAACAGTGTATATACTGTGTATGTACAACATGTGTGTGTGTGTGTGTATATATATATATATATATATATATATATATATATATATATATATACACACACACATTTGTAGAGAATATTCTATATTCTAATACTGTAAAAACTACAAAATCACTCATTTATACTGTAGGTACATTTTTGTTACTTTATTTGGGTACATTCATTTAAAACACTGTGATTTGAGTGTTAACATTTAATATAAGTGAAAACTTTTAACATACGGTTTTACCAATATTGTTATATGAGAAATAAGCGTTTATGTATGTTTTAAAATACTCACTTGACAAACTCACCTTTTCTTCGCACAAACGAAACTAAGGCTGTGTTCCAATCGGCATGATTAATGCTTTCAGAGGGCACTTCGAAGGGATAATAATTGCGAGGGCCATGCTGCTATATAGTTTCAAACTGAATTTGTGATAGATAAAAAATATTTAAATGTGAATTATGTAAGATCTAGGCACCACAACTTTCTTACAAATCACTCAGAGTGGATGGTGAAATCTTCAAAAGGAATAGGGCATAGGGTCGATAACTCTGAATAGAACACAGCCCAGGTGCGGCGCAATCAACGACGTCGACACAGTAAACTAACGACGACCTATGCCTCTAACCACAGGTGAAGAGCTGTCGTTCCAACGACACAAGTTTGCGATGCAGTTTGCGAATGTTCGTTTGAACTATGATTTCGGGAAACACCGAATCCTTGAACTACGTTGGGAACGACGGGAACTTGCGACCATAGTTGGCTAACGATGCTTTTGGGAAACGCACCCCTGGCTAGTTCATAATCAAAGAAAAAATGTCAGATAAAGTGACGTTGACAGCCGACAAAAGGGGGCGCTAATGCAATCTATTTTTGCTTATAAGAAACCGAAACTAACATGAAGGAGAGTGGTGGGCTCATGATAGCAAGCAAAACGCGTGAACATGAAGGTGGTTGTGAGAAGCTAAAAGAAAAAAAGCGAACAGTTACATCAAGTCAGTGTTAATTTTGTCAACGAAGACAAGGACGAAAAATATTCGTTAATGAACATTTTTTCTGTGACTAAGATGACGAGATAAAAACTATGATGAAATTTATGCCTTGTCTTCGTTAACAGGATGAGATGGGACTATAATGTTATTTGAGGCTACTGTCTTGTCCTTCGAAATGTGCGTCCCTGTCATTGGATTGCAATCGGATAAGGGGCGTTCGCATATCTAGTCTCAGTATGGCAGCTGCAGTGGATGGATAGACTACCAAAACGCGAACTAGTGATCTGAAACAATGGCCTCAGCACCCGTAGGGGTATGGATAAGGTGATCAGACGTCCCATTTTTCCCGGGAGTCACAATTCGTTGTTGATTAACTTAAAGTTATTGAAGGTGGGATAGGCGGAATCGCGCTGATAGAAGTGCTCTCTCTCTATCTCACGCATGTTCCACTTCTTCAGTTCTCATATACAGCGCGCGATCAGTTCTCAGAATACACACACAGCAGTCCAAATGTCTTTCGTTTAGAATATCTCATATCTCATTAGTCGCCTTCTATTGGTGGCTTTTGTTAAAACACTACATCCTAATGTAATATGTCTCAAAACACACTACAGGATACCATTATTTAATGGTTTTAATGGTTAAAAGTTGATGGTTTGTAGTGGTATTTGTAGTTGAAATCTTTAGAATTTCTGTGATGGTTTCTATTGGTTTTGTCAGCAGGGCCCCCATGGGTTTTGTGATGTTATTTGCCATAAATGCGACAGGATTGCTGTAATATTGAGAGATAGTAGCAACTGCTTGTAGTTGTGGTGGGCCTATTTGGGAGAAAACCCAGGGCCGTTTTTTACTCCCAGTCTGTCCCTGTATATATATATATATATCTAATATATATAGATATATATATATATATATATTATATATATATATATATATATAAACAGTAGGTAGACAACCAAAATGAGTAATGCCGCCGCGCAGGGCCGCGGCGTTAACTGCAAGTCAGTCGGGTGTTTAAACACTCATACAAATAAGTAAACAGTGGCGTGTATGGGAGATTTTAGAGAGAGCAAACAGGGAAAAGTAAAATGGACCCTTGTGTCTTGCAAAGTCAAACAGAGGCTATAACCCCCCCCCCTCCACCCCTTGTGCCTTACTTCTGGAAGCTTCTATGTGGGTCTGATTTACCAATTACATTCCAGCTGCTGGAAAATATTTGTCTTAGGAGTGGAGGCCAATTAATCCGTTAAGTAGACTGAACAAACACACAGACCTATGCGGTGAAGTGCTCAGCAAAACGGCTGAAGAGTTATCTGTTCAAAGACTTCCAGGGACAGAGTATGTTTGTGTTGGTGTTCTGCTGAGAAGTGCATCTTTTTAATGACTGGAAAATTCAAGCAAAATAGACATCCCTTGTCATC